>NC_034411.1:81135199-81373275 GCF_002078875.1 Numida meleagris | reverse complement strand
TCCACAGGCTCCCCCTGATCAGGTGGCCTGTAACAGACCCCAACCACCAGATCTCCTTTACCGGACCGATCGCTGATCTTAACCCATAAGCTCTCAACCTGGTCATGGCTGTTACTCAGACACAGCTCTTCACAGTCTATCCACTTCCTAACGTAGAGGGCAACTCCCCCTCCCTTCCTGCCCTGTCTATCCCTTCTGAAGAGCCTGTAGCCCTCAATCAGAGTATTCCAATCGTGGGATTCGTCCCACCACATTTCCGTGATAGCAACCAGATCATAATTTTCCAAGCACATCACGGTTTCCAGTTCCTCCTGGTTATTTCCCATGCTGCGTGCATTAGTGTAAAGGCACTTCAGCTGGGCTTTCCGGCACACTACCTTTCTAGAGGGACCCTCCCTCAAACTTCCAGAAGAAATCTGAAGTTCTCCCTCACTGCTTCCTAAAGCCCCAATACCATCCTGTCCATTCTTATGTGTTATCAAAGCCACCAACCTCACATCATCCCTTGTGTTCTTCCTACAAAAGGGTGTGTCGTCCTCCTCATACCTCCCACAAGACTGTGGGATCTTACTAGCACAAGCCCCTCCTGGAAGCACTGGCTCATTACATACAGGGTCCTTACTAGTGACCCTGTTTTCACCCCCATCCCCCTTCATACCTAGTTTAAAGCCCTTTTATTTATTTATGTTATAGTATGTGTACATGACCTAGGTAAGAAATAGTTTGCATTTGCTGAATTCCAGGGTGAGTGATTTGCTTATGAGCAAGTAAATATTGTTTCAAGCTGAAGATAAACCAAGGAAATTTGCAATGTCTATATTGCATGTTGGCCTTTTTTATGTCTCTTTTATTTAATTATTTTTATATGCTATTTCTAAGTATATTTCACATAACTGTCTCAAATGTCTTGAAAAATGCTTCCAATTATTATTTTAAAATCCAAAGATCAAATACAAATCAGATACAAATCTCGTGTAGCAAGATCTTTTCTGATAGCGGTTCAGCAACGGGGGGGGGGTTGGCTTCTGCTAGCCATTGTATGACATTGGATACTTGGATACCTTAGTCTGAGCGATACGCTTATTCTTACATTTATATTATGTAATACATTTGCTTATGCATAACTAATATGAAATGTAATGAGTACATATACAAATACATTCTGTCTTCATGAAGATATACATAGACACACCTTCAGGATGCATACATCAGTACAGTTCCACCAAGTCTGTGAATTTACATCTAATTAAAATCAACTCTGAGTATTCAATTCCTTATTGAAAGCAGTACAATAATATACAGAATTCTCCTATAAAATACGAATGTAAAAATTAGTTTTCTGATGTCTGTTCTTATGACTTACTAGTCTTAAACATAAGATAGCTGATTGAAATATTCAGATTTCATAAGAGCAGAGCATGAGGCATTTGAACTAAGATACAAGAAGCCTGAAATAATTAATTTAAAACAAATTAAATTTCCGTTATGTATTGTGAGAAGACCCATGTGAAGTGTGTCTAATGAAATGTGAATATGAAGTTCAGATGTAAGCATATTTTGTTATGAACTAGAGTCTTGGCCCATATTTATTGATGTTTAAGAATAAGATTCCAGTTGAATCAACATAAGGCAGTCTGTGGTTAAAATGAGAAGACAGGTGCAAATTCAACTTGAAAGTTGTGTCTTGATAGTTTACTACCCAGTATTAAAGTTCTGAGATATAAGATATGTAAACTAGATGCATGAAAATTTGCATTAGAAATTAGCCCAACTTGAAAAATTGCATCCAAAATCCTTCCTCTTTGAGAGTTATTAAGCTGTACAGATGTTTAAGTCTCCACTTGAAATAACAACTACTTTTCCTTTGATATGTGACAGACTTAAAATTAGAATGGAGCCTGTCTGAAATTTAAACATTATCTGTTTCGTGCTTGACTTCTTGTAATTTGAACAAGAAAATCAAGTGTTTCTAAGAACAGCTACTTTTATGAGAATTCTGCACATATGAATTCAAAACTCTCAGTAAGTATGTAAGACTTTGGCATTTATAAAGATCCAAATTAAATATGTGCCTTCCTGAAATGACTACTGTGCTCCGTTGTAGTATATGAATCAGAACATTTCCAAAAAATAGTAGTAGTGTTCTTGGAAATAAAAGTTGGACCTAATACAGATTTGTGAGAAGTTGTTGGAGGAAAGCCAAGGCAGTGAAAGGAATGAGGCCAAGAGACTGTTGTGGGCAGTGGTCCACTCAACCAACAAAAGAATTAAAAAGAGTACTCTTTGAGTATTACTCAAAACTCCAAGACTTGCATATATCTTTCAGTTCTTAGACCTTTGCTATTCTGTGACCAACAGACAAATACATCTTCTAAATCTCATAGCATATCTCAAAGAATCACAGAATTGTTGAGAGTTGGCAGGGGCTCTGAAAGTTATCTAGTTCAACCCCCCTTCTAAAACACGTTCCCTACAGTTGGTTGCAGAGGAAAGCATGCAGGCAGGTTTTGAATATGAGTAGCCTGTTCCAGAGCTCTGTCACCCTCAAAGTAAGGAAATTTTTTGTCATGTTCAGATGGCACTTCCTGTGTTCCAATTTGAGCCCTTGTCCTGTCTCTGGGCACCACTGACAACAGCCTGGCCCCATCCACTTCACTCCCACCCTTTAGAGATTTATGAGCATTGATAAGATTCCTTCTCTGTCTTCTCTTCCCCAGGCTGAACACTCCCAGGTGTCCTCAGCCTTCCCTCTCAAGGGGGATGCTCAAGGCCCCTAATCATCTTTGTAGCCCTCTGCTGAGCTGTCTCTAGCACATCACTAATTTTCTTCAACTGAGGAGCCCAGAACCAGACACAGCACTCCAGATGTGGCCTCTCTAAGGCAGAGTAGAGGGGGAGGATCACCTCCCTTGACCTGCTGGCTACGCTCTTTTTAATGCACCCCAGGATGCCATTGGCCTTCTTGGCCACCAGGGCACATTGCCAGTTCATGGCCAACCTGTTGTCCACCAGGATGCTCAGGTCCTTCTCTGCAAAATCTCCTCTTCTTTTAAGAGGTAAATATGCTTTATACGTGTAATATTTTGTTTTCTGTCAGGTTAACTAGATGGCATATTGCTTTGATTTAGTTCTTTGGATACAAGTAACAAGTTAGGAAGGGACAGGTAGATTTAGAGCGTGTCTGTATGGTGCATATCATTCCAGATGGAGTAAAGTGTTGAAGGTTAACAAGTCCAGCCAAATTCTTTTCCTCTAATTCTATTTACGTAAAGGGAGACTGTATTATTTTCCAAATTTTGTCTTAAAAATAATAAAGAAAAAAGATCCAGACTTTATAATAGAATTCTTCTTCATTTAAAACTGGACTAAAACAGTGCTAACAGTTGTACTATAATAATTTTAGATTTGGTCTTCAGTACTCCAAAACCTTGTTCTATGTGATAGTGATCTAACCCAGACATTAGCAGAAACAGATGTTGGCTTTTTTTTTTTCTCTGTATGGAAGGAATAGGATTTCTCCAGAATTAAAGATATATAAACCAAGAGGGAACGTATGTTCTTGGTGCATGTTTTCTATTCTTGTCCTACTAAACTGGTATTTTATGACTCCAGTCTCCTTTGAAATAGTAGCTATGGAATCTAATACTAATAGTGAGAAAACACTTGAGGGTGACATCATATGCAATCTGATTTAAACACCTTTGAAATTCCACACAAATTCAAATGATGCAGGCAGCTCTGTTGCTTTGTTGTGCAGATAGGCTGCATTTTAATGTTATCCACTTGGAAATGCATAAGTAAATGCTTGGTATAAAAAATATACAACTCTAGGTAAGTTAAAAAAAACTAAAAATGGAAATAAAAGATCAAGAAATAGGCTAAATGGGAAAGTAAAGCTTCACAAGTATTTCCATTTCCATTCAGGATCAATAAGAAAAAAGTCTTAGTGACACACGGCTTGCAAAGATGGATGTAGGTACTTCTTTAAGACT
The DNA here is from genome assembly GCF_002078875.1 of Numida meleagris. NCBI lineage: Eukaryota > Metazoa > Chordata > Aves > Galliformes > Numididae > Numida > Numida meleagris. The sequence goes on along the minus strand of NC_034411.1, from coordinate 81,369,283 downwards.
AAATACTTCATAGTTATGTAGAATTCCCTGTGGCTCCATTTAACTTTACCAGATAGCTATAAACCAAATGAAGACCAAAATTTTGGAGACAGATAATATACTGTGTTATGACTGAAAGGTTAAAAATATGAGCAGAAGATGGTTAATTCCATTTGGAAATATACAAACAAGATATTTTGTTCAAGTAAGGTAAAAGATGTCATGTAACGTAGAGATGCCAAAAAGAAATGGCAACATGACTGGCTAGCTGCAAGAATTAGCTCTCAATGGAAAGCTGCAGCAAATGGAATGTGGCAGCAAGCAAGGCCAAAAATACTTTGGCCTGACACATTAAAAAAATCATGTTATAGAGGAGGGAGATGGAAATGCAACAGTGTGTTGCACCTAAGTCACATCCGCAATGCTCCAGTTAACTCCCAACATCTCACTACTGGAAATAGATGAGTATACTGGATGCATTTCAGCAAAGGATCACAAAAATACTGTTGGATTCATGAAGAAATTATAAAATAGCTAGATAAACACACACAGACAATTCAGAGACATGCTAACTGAAAGTGTTTAAGGATGTGTTCTTCAATTATGGGTGGCTCTGAACCACAACAGAAAGGAAAATTTAGTCTGTTTGGAGAAAAATTGTTTCAAGAAGATGTAATTTGTGCATGGAAATTATACAGGGACAGTCTAGTACACTTAAAACAATAAAAAATGTACCAAATGTAGAAAATATCCATAACTGGACATAATCATCTTTTTTAAACTTCTAGATTTATGACATTTGTACTTGTCCCTGGACATTTTAACATTATTCAGGAAATGAAGATGTCTCAATCGTTGTCCCTTTTGTTTTAAGGTAGGGCTATCTACATAAAATTATACTTAGCTCTTCAGTAAGACAGATCAGCTATTCTTTTCTAAGTTTTTAAATAAGATGTTGTCTGGATGAGGCCTATGTTAGGAGTGCAGAGTAGGCAGCAGGTGAACAAAATCAGTCTCCGTATGAACAAACTGGTTGATGTCCCCATTAAATATAAGCAGCAAATACATTGTTTATGGGCTGCTACTGGATTTGGTGTTCTCATTCAGGTTGTTTCTGAATTTGAAGAAACAGAGTTAAAAGACTTTTTTTTCCCCTTGTCTTTATGCAGTCTGTTTATGCAACTGTTTCTAGGACAAAAATTTGCTCTTTTTCAAAGGCAATGTTGACACTGAAGCTAATCTGTAATCTGAATATAAGTAAACTACATATAAGTTATTTTTACGTATCAGCCTTATTCTACTTATATTTGTAATGTGCAATTGTCTGAAAACAGCTATTAATATTTTATGTAAGTGTATGTTCATATTTTAAAATCATAAATCTGCTCATTCTTAAGTATTAGGCTATTTTAACTTGAATTAATGCTTTTTTTTCCCAATAGTATGAAGAAAAATGATGAATTTCTACTCCCACAGGCCTCTGTCAAATAGATCTATACATTTTATAACCCCTAGATTTGTATCAGAAAATGCATGAAGGATCTGTGGTTGTAAATCAAAAAGATTAGGACTCACACTTAACAAATTTTTATGTAGAAATGGGCTGCAAATTCAAGTGGGATAAGACTCTTTGTACTAATGCCTTTTGTCTTCTTTTAAATAATGAGGAACTATGAACAAATATTTATAGAAAGTATTATTGGTATGTGTTTCCTCCCAAATTCCAAGATCAAAATATTTTTTCCTAGTCTCATATGTTAAAAAAAATAGAAGTGGAACTTTTTAGCTCTGCAACACAATTGTCAGCTGATGTTTTCCCTCTTCAATTTTTCATTTGTAATTATCTCATTTTAAGCTATCTGTGGAAATACTCTAGTACTAACTATAATGTCATGGATGTAAACAGTAGGACAAAAAAAGCAGGTGAGAGTAGCCAGAAGTAAAGCTTTCACTTGTCAAAGCATTACAGTAATTTTACTGAAATGTTGTTCAAAGATTCCATATTTTACAGTATTGGTAACAAATATTTAGTAGCAGAATTCATAATCTAAGAGGGAAGCATACTAAAGGCATAAATGTAATCACTTTCTGAGATAAAACTTGTGGATGGCCAGCTGCTGCTATAAGACAACGTAAACTAGACCTCAGCACTTGCAATCTTCTCTGTGTTGTTTGGGATTTTGGTCTAGGAGCCATGATTTGCTGTCAGTAATAGTCTCTAACTTGTGGAATTTATAGTCTGACAAATTCATCAAAATTGTGCTAAGACAGTTTGATCATTTTGATTACTTTTTTTGTTGTTGCTTTATTGTCCTTTGTTATTTGCTTCATTTTTTTGTGCTTTGATTAGGGCTTGAACTTCTGAGAGTTTGTATGCAGCTGGCTCCTATTGATTTTACAGCCAAATTTGAATGTCATTGGAGTAGGATTAATCTGAAGTTTACTGAATTTGGAAAAAGAAAGAAGATGCAGAAAAAATGTCCTTTAATGTATATGAACTACACTATCTGAATTTATTTCTCAGTTATTGACATATTCTCTGAGTTAATTGGTGTCATCTTTGCCCTGGAAACCACCTTGAATGAAATCCAGGAGAATTACATTTTAAGGCATTCCTTTCATTTTGGGACATTATTACTTTAGCAAAGATGGAGTCCAAAAGACATAACAAATGTTCTAAGTATGGAACAAAAATCAGTATGAGAAGTTTCCTATTTCAAAATAAGTGCAATATTTCCATCTTATTTTAAACATCTGTCATACCATGTCTCAGACAAAGTATTTCAATATCAAATAAGTTCACTTCATAAAGTTCACAACTGAAAATGCCAATTTTGTGCTTGTAGTCCTAAGCTTTCAAAAGAGGCTGAGGCTAAAGAGGTTACAAACAACATTTTGTAATAACACTTCTGGTCAGGGCACTTTTATTTAGAAACCAAGCTATCTAATTGGTTGACCAGCTGAGGCACTTAAATCAGAATATATGGCTTTGAGTCTATAGCTTGTTTTCAGTGGTATAGCAGTGATAAGTTCTCCTGCTTAGTGATACAGTGCTTCTAGTTACTACTTCAGCAATCTGCATTCCTATTGGATGTGTCACATCAGTGTTTCACAAGATGAATATGTTTTGATGAGAGAATATGCACTTTTTGTGTGCATCAGGCCCATGTGGGACACAGGACTATCACTGTAATTTGTGCTCAGTGAACTGCAGTTTGTGCTCAAAGGAAGCGAGTGCATGTGGAAGATCTGTATTACCAGTTTGTATGTATGCCAGAGCATTTGTCTTTAGTGACAAGAGTTTATAGGGGAATGGATCTGTCTGTTAGTTCTATAACAAGACAGTATAAGACTTGATCTTCTCTGATACCCCATTATTGGCTCCTTTCCCAGTTCTTGGTGGTGTGGTTTTCACCATCTGTCTTCTTCCCTGATTAGTGTGGTTTCCTCTTGGTATGGTGAGGTTCAGCTTTGCCCTCCTTGTGGCCTCAAGCCCCAGTTTGCAGAGGTAATAATGGATAATGAATGGCAGTTAGACATGAGGTAAGCACCAAAATCTCAGTTAGCCCATAAATTATATGCTGCAAGTTATAGTTTCAATTTAAGCATCTATTTGTATTGTTGAGGAACTTCCTAAGGACTGCCAAAGTACTGATTCATCCTCTGACTATGTAATGCAATATATCTATTCATTCTTTCCATGTCCTCTGGAGACAAGAAGTCATGAAGCATTCCAGTAACCAAATATCCAAGGTAGTAATGCCTTCCCTTTGTGCTGCTTCAGTTTCTAAATGTTTAAGGTGAAAAAGAGACAGGGCCTGTTGGATACAGGGCCAAATGTGCCAATTTGCAATGCTCCCTCACTTCCCAGGGTATGTGGGCCAGGCTTCCTCACCCCTGGGGCAAATTCCTCAAAGGTAGCATGGATGGAGTGTCAATAAATGGTTGCAGTTGTTCTGAGAACCACAAACCAGTTTTCTGGTTTCCCAGGGGGTCTGCAATTGGCGTGAGTACAGCAAGTTTTCTGGCTGTAACAACAGCTACACTAGGAAACTTCACGAGAAAGATAACCTGCAGTCTCCTGTGGTTGTAGGTTTTGCTGCTAGGCACCACTAGCTCTGTAGTGCACAAAACTGTCTGAACAAAGTCTGTTTTGGATTGTAGCTGGCCTGTGTGTTTGAGGAAGTTTCTTCTTCAGCAGATGGTAATAATTTTTTTACCAAATATTGCAAAAAGTCAGACGTGTACTGAAAGGCACATGTTCACTGCATGGTAACCATGTGCACCTCTCTTGCTTGCACAGTGCTGCCAAAAGCTTCCACTGGCCCGGTCTGCATTTGTATAACTAACTTAACCTTTGGTCCAGAGTGCAACACAGAATGGGACTAGCACAGATTTCTCCCAGCACATCCTAATAAACTTGACATTGCACAAATTTAAAAGCGTGGTTATTAAGGTGTTAGCAGCAAGTGCTGTAAAAACTTTCCTCAGATCTGCTCACCAACTAGTGGTCTGTCAGCCAAAACCTCCTGTTCTGCAACTGGAAGATGTCACTGAATGCAATGCAGAAAGTGCTGTGATTCTCTTTATCGAATTTCAAACCTTACGCTGTTATTGCAGTATTTTGAATCCTTTCCAAGTTCTGACGTCAACCGCTGTGTTGATGTCAGACAAGCGCAAGGATATAATGCTGGATGCATTATATTATTTATTAAATAAAAAATCTGTTTTGAATTCTATAACAACACAGATAGTACAATGTGAGGATAAGTAAACTTTATAGCTTTATATGTTCTTCTGCTCTTCTCTAAATGTTTTTTCATATTACAAAAATGAAGGAAATTTAAGAAATGGGCCAGAAACTGTCAGATGAGGAAAACAAGAAACATCATTTCAGCAGATGGGTTCAGATTTTAAGTTGAAACTTTCATTGCCTTATACCCAGAAATGAATAGAATGTTTCTCTTGCAGAACGATCTATACAGTATTTAGGTCAGGTTAAATGATAACGATTGTGCTCTGTACGGTTTGTACTTCTTTTGCAGAAAATATGTTCACACCCTTTGTCAGCAATATGATGATGAATGAGACTGAGTCTTAAAATACAAAAATACAAAGTTGGAGATGCAAAGCATATGAAAACGATAGCTATGTAAATACCTATAAGCTAATGGCATAGATATTCATACAGAACTTTGGCAGCTGCTCATTGAAGAAATGGACAGGAGTAAAATTCCTTTCTGCTCTAGGGTCTGTGTTGTGTCCTAACTCAGATTGTGTGGGGGACAAATGTATAGTGGGAAGATCTGCCTGAAAGCAGCATCAGCAGGTCTGGAAGCAGGGATTAATTGACACTAATGAGGTTATTCGAGTATTTTCCAAAGACTTCTGCCTCACTCGGCTGAATGAGTGTGTACTTCAGTCTGTTTCTGCCTCTTCCCTTACAAACCAAATTATGTGTGTGAACTTAGGAAAGAAAATGCAACAAGACAGATCTGTTAATAAAAACAGCTGTGGTTTTTGTATGAATGCAAGATTACCACCTTTGCATTCTCATAAATATTTGGTGCTTTAAGATGAATAAGATGATTATGAGCTAACCCACAAGTATTTGTAGGACAATGGTCAAATACTGCACCAATAGATATCTTATAAACAACAACACACACACAAATAAATAAAATAGAAGCAGTGCATGAGCAAAGGACCCTACATGTAAGTAAATAAACCACAAGTGTGGGAGTGTATTTGAAAGGGTTGAAATAGATTCACTGGTCTTTGAAAGGAGGTATTCTGCCTCAATGAGTGAGTCTGGTGCATCTCCCTCAGGGTGGGAATTCCTCACATGGAGAGCCAGAAGAAAGAAGACCCCAGTCCAGATGGAAAGTTGGGACAGAGAGCAAAGGTAGCATTTCAATCTGAATGACCTTGGAAGAAAAACTGGTTGCTCAAGCAGAGCATGCTTAAGACTGAATGCTGAATGAATAGGAAAAAATAATAATCATTCGGACATGTTCTACTTTACTTTTTAATAAAAATAAAGATCTCCTTTATTTGAAAGGATTTTCTTTATTTGAAGGAATAAGTAAATAAAACTCAGGCAAAATATTAAAATCTTTTTGGGGAAATAGACTTTAACATTTCCACATGTTTTTTAAGATATTGCTAAAAGATGCTGAATCTGCTCAAATACAGTATAACATTTTTGTATTGCATTGTTCAACACTTCAGCTAATTCAGAGTATTCTGGCATTCTAGTGACAAACAGACTTGATTAAATGAGAAAATGCCACTGTCAGCTACTGGAAGTAGTTCTCTTAAAACATACACCCCAAGAGGCCAAAAGTTAAACCTTCTTGTTCTATTTTAAACTGATATCCTATATTGTGTTGAGAAAGCAGGCATCTTGGAAACAATATGCAACATTGATATTTATATCACTGGTTTCTATAAAAAATATGGGAATTACAGACATTTAGTATATTTGAAAACTAAACAATTTTTGTACCTAATTCCAGAAACGGATGTTTGGACATTTTAGCTGTTATTTCATTAGACTGTAAGGGAAAGGAATAAAAAGGCCACATTACAATTACAAGGATTCAGTATAGGATATGCCTCCTTATTCTTGCAGATATTTCTCTAACACTCATCTGATCTTTCCTGTGGATAGCAGTAGTTAACATCTTAATACCTAAACATTTTGTGATAACTCACCAATGACTGGAAAGAGTCAACTCTTGTGTATAATAAACCAAAACATTTAAAAAGACACACGTATGTACATATATAAATTGATACACTTAATTATAACACATTTTTCCTACCTATGTCTATTATTTCTTTCAACCATATGAGATTCTTCATTGACTTCTGCATAGCTTAATTTACAAGTCTATAGAGAAATGCACTTAAAAATCATTCCAGCATAGGAACAAATAATTTGGGGAAAACAAAGAAAGAAAAAAAGCAGACACATTTCACATGCTTGCAAAGATCTTAGCAAAGTGGTACATGGGTTTTGTCTGGAACATTTGGCACTGGATAGTGCAAATGGTGAAAAAAAATGTGACTGATGAAAGGTTTTGCATGCTGAAACATCTAATTAATGAGGCACATCTTGCAGTGTCCTTGTATCTCACACAGCATCTACGTGGAACAATTTGGACTTAGCCTGATCTGTGGTGAATTGACTTCTTGAACTCCTGACCCGTCATAGAGGATGCTGTGTCCTAATTAAAAGAAGATTTTCAAACTGTCTCTACCACTACATCCAAGACTGTGAGGGCCACACAGTCAGCGGAAATGGTTTTCTCAGCCATCACCAGTCTTGCCCTTAAAACAGGAAGAAGAATTTTCTAAACATGAAGTTTTCAGTTTCCAAAGTAAATTTCTAGAGAGTAAGTTATTTACAAAGCACTTTAGCAGTAATTATTATAAAAACCTGCTACAGGTTAAATATATTTATAAAAATTATCTTCAAAAATGAAAATGAAGCCTGTGAAATTTACAGAATTGTTCACCTTTTCAAGAAGCTGGAATCTCAGTTAATCCATTACTGGGGCGTACAGATCACATAAGCTGTTTTAAAAAGCCTTCTTAGTGAGTTTGTCCCAAGCTCTTTTAAACCTAGGTAGGCACTAAAACCAATGGTAAAGCAGATTAGGAATTTCTGTTGAGACAGTGCTACTTACGATTTCTTCTGGGGAACATAGAGACTTCCTGTGTAGGTAGATCAGTGGGTGGAAAGATAATTGCCTGTTTACCGGCAGAACTTTATTCACCTTATCCTCTAACCATGATTTTGGAAGGACTTAATATAACTATATAAACACAAAAGTAAAATGCAATAGCTCTTATCCTGGTGAATGCTTGAGTATAGCCAAAAGTAGCTATGTCTAATCAGTAATTACAGGAGAAATGCAATCAAAAAAAGCTGGAGTAGAATCTCTGCTGTTTCCTTCTTTGATATTATAAAATTAGGTTTGCATCCACTCACAGTTTCTATGAGAGTGCATCCTACTGAGCACCGGGGCTGTCTTTAGATTCATCCTTTCAAAGAAAAACAACTTTTAGATCATAGGCATTTTTCACATTCGAACTATGAATGATAGTTTCCTTAGTATTCTTAAGTGATTCTGCATATTGAAAAAGAGATTATTTAACTGAATTGTAAATAGGTGAGGTTGGCAGTGTATCTGTTGAAGCAGTTCTGTGCTGAAAAACTCTGGGAGCAAAGAGCATCTGCAAATCAGAGATATGGGATGAATGAAGGCAATGAGAAATGCATTTCTTAACATTGCACAAACGAGAGTGGAATGTAGCAAGCAAACAACATGCAGAAGGAAGCAGAATTTGTAGCAGAATAGAGGAAGAAGGCTTTAAATCCTACCGCGCACCTAAGGTCTGTTCAAGACTCCCCTGCAACCCTTTGGAAAGACTCCTGCTGACTTTTGGATACTCTTTTTAATGAGTTCGTTTGAACACAACTGGAATCTGTGGCTTTTGTAATAAAAGAACACTTAAATCAGGCTGTTGAGTCTCCACATGCCTTAATCCTGGAGCTTGAATCATCTAGGCAGTGCATGTGGTTTGTTCCTTGGGACAGTGGGGAGCTCTAGGCCACCAGACTAGAGCTAGCTGCCAGACTAATGCTTATGGGGTATTTGTGCCCTTAGTGCTCTTCCTTTTGACAGCATAGCATATCAGATGGGATATTAATGTCTGATCTGTTTGCATATTGGGAAAAAAAAGGTGAATGCTTTTAAGTGCTATCTAGAAAATGGGATAAAAGTGTGTTGCTCAGTCAGTGGTTGAAGTGTGACTTCAACTTGGGGGAGCTTTTCTCAGATGGGGGAGCAGGCACAGCACAGAGGACTTCAGGAGGCATCCTCTTCCTCACCAAATATAGGCAGCAGTGAACTCGGAAAGCCTGTGCCAATGGGCTTAAAAGTGAATGTTTAAGTGATTTAAAATGAGAATTCTGTATTTTCATGAAAACAGGTCTAAGGACAGTAAAAGACCTAATTGTCATTAATTCCCAGGATCTAAAAATTAAAACAAACTTTCTCTGGTGCAAAAGCTTTCTGAGCAATTTGATTTCTGTTGGCTTCATAAAGCCCCTAAAAACTGTGAGTACAGACTGTTTTTCTTCCGCTGAACTTACGCTACCTAACTGTTCTGTGCACTAGTAGTTCATAAGAACATACTGACAGAAAAGCTCCAGGTAGTGTGTTAGGAAAAAAACCCACACATTTCTTGGAACTAAGCATTAGAATTGTATCCTTGCTTCAACAGTCTAACAGTGGGTTTAAAGACCTCTCTTTATTAACCACTTGCTTTCTTTTTTTTTGCTGGAGCCCTTAAGCTTCTTCATTCCGCTTGTAACTTCAATGGGATTTTGCTTCAAAGTGCCTTGTCTGTAGTTATTCCAATAATAGGCAGGAGGCAGTAAATGTACAAGAAAAGAAGTATCTTGGAAGCAAAAAATACTGCTAAGTAGGGATCTACTGGAGAGCTCTAATATGACCAGGAAAAGCACTGCTGTAAAAAATCCAGGGAAGGAGAAATAGGGACTGGTGCCAGGTACTGTAAGTGCAAAGACTCAGGATAGATGTGCGGCCAGCGAAGTGTCAGTGCCATGGTGTGGAAAGCAGCCACTTAAAGCTGTGATGTGGCAAGGGATCAGAGGCTACTGCTGCTGCAGCTCTGTGTGGAGGAGAAGCAACATCACATAACAGTTGTGCTCTGTCACACAGGCTTGAAGACTTGCCCAGGTTGTCAATCAACCTTGTAGGAAAATATTATGGTGATGCTGGGTGACTTGGCTCTGCTCTCCTTAAAATCGACAGGTATTACTGAAAGAGAGTTCTGCCTTCTTTCCTTTTACCCCTGAAATAGAAAGCAGGCATAAAATTTGTATTTTGTGTTTCACAAAAAATAAAAATTTCCTTTTTTATTAGACAATCAAAGAAGAGAAGTTGTTTATGCCTGTTTTACCAAGCACATATTTTCATGGTAAGTGGAACCCAGATGGCTGAAATGTTCATTTGCATAGGCTTCCAAATGGCAGGGCATTTGCCCAGATTTGTTTATGGTAATCATTTCCGCTGATCTGTGGATTTGTATGCTTGAGCTTTTGTTTTAAAAGCCAAAGGCAGTAGCTGACCTTGTTGCCTTGGACAGCTGACTGAAACCATGAATTTTGTTTTCATAGTCAAACATCTTCTCCTGTGCCTCTCTTATCATTGTTTGGGACTATATTTTTTTCTTCTTTCATTAAATGTCATGAAGAGGGCTGGAGGGAGTGGGGTGGAGGATGACTACACCCAGCATTTTATTGCTTTGTTTATGAAATTGTTCAAGACTGATTCAGATTGTTAAGGTTTTAAGGACCTGAGTAACTGTTAAACTTGTATTGGGATATTGGGAATACTGGATATTGGGAAGTAGTATAAGTTTGGTGCATCACTGGGAATAAATGGGGAAACTTCTGGGATGCTAAAATTACTTCTGTCAAGAAGTTCATTAAAATTGACAGGATTTAGAGAAGACTTGCAACTTTTGGAAATCTAACTGAAAAAAAATGCATGGCCAGAAAAGTTCATTACTTAGTTTATCCAGAGTGTAGCTGAAAAATCCAGAAGGAATTCCTTGCAAAAAAATGATATGTCATTCATGAATCTAAGTGAAAAAGGAAGACCAATCCATACTGGCCCTATTTACCAATGAGTAGGTAAATGCTAGTAAATGACTAAACAGATTTTTAATTGTGTTAATACAAAGTTAAACTAACTCTCATACACAGAGAAGCTCTCACACAGTAAGACTTTCACACACATTTACCACTTTCAAAAATTAACAGTTCACTGTAACAATACACACTATTTGGACAGTAAAGAGGATAACAAATCTGGGAAAGGAATCATGAAATATATATTTATAAATGTGTAATTTATGTAGATAAATTGTAAATGTAAATATATTGTGAATATAAATGTATGTACACATATGTGCATTTATGCACATATGGCTTTATTGATAATGCCATAAAATTGTTTTGTTTAGACTACAAAACCTGGAGAAATTATGGATTCGTCAAAGTATGAAAGTAGTAAAGGTACCTATAAAGGTGATATTTTATTATGGTTAGGATGGATAAAAACAGAAGTTAATGCAAAAAAAAAAAATCAATTCATCATAGGACTGCTGATGTTATCTACATATAATGACAGCTGATATATTTCCACCATTTGCTTTATAAGATCCAAAACTGTCTGTGGAGTAGACAACAATTTTTTTTATAATTATATACTGTTTTTTCATCCTTATTATTGACTACCATCTTATTTTATCCCATGCTTACCAAATTTCAGTCCAATGACAAAAGAGTACATTGATCACTTGGTGCATATGGCAAAAGTTGGTTATTTTTCAGTTCACCTTAAAAGTATGGAGAACCTTCTGAAGGAAGCTGTTGATTTCTGAAAGTTTTTCCTGTATTTTCGTGTCAGATGATTATAAGTAGGCTCCATATAACTTTCTTCTTATTTTGATTAAGAGCTAGTTGCATACTTGAATACCAAGAGCCAATAAAAACAGCTAAATCTGAGATACATTAAATCTCTAATGGCACAGGAGCTGGAAAAGCTACAATCATTGCACCTGGTTTACTGTACTTTCAGATTTTATTGTAAAATATTATGCTTATTACACAGGGTATTATATTATTTACTATAATCCTGTTAATTTATCAAACAAATTGAGAAGTTATTCATCACCTGTTCTGAAGAAAAATGCCTTTGTTTTCTTTTTTTCAATCTGTCAAACTGTCTGAATCAGTTGAGTTCTTATCTTAATAACTACGTAGCTTCTGATAGAAGGCACATTTCTATGCAGTATATTTAATATCTCCTTGGAAGATAAAAATTTTCAATAAATGAATAAGACCTTCAGATAACCTCATACCTCAAATTGTAAGTCTTCTGATTTTAGTTATTTCTTTAATAGACATGAATATGGTGGCAGATCTATCAATATTTCAACCATTCCTCCAGCTGTTGTGTCCTCACCTCATATACTGTGTGTAATTTTGGGTACCACAATATATAAGAAAGGCATAAAACTTCATTGCAGTCTACAGCTCCTCATGAGGGGAGTGGAGGGCAGTACTGAGCTCTGCTCTCTGGTGACAGTGACAGGACAGAGGGAATGGCATGGAGCTGTGTCAGGGGAGGGTCAGATGGGGGTTACAGACAGGATCTGCACCAGAGAGCAGTGGGAATGGAACAGGCTGCCCAGAGCAGTGGGCATGGCCCCGAGCTGCCAGAGTTCAAGGAGCATTTGGATGCCACTCTCAGACATAGGGTTTGATTTTGTGTAGTGTTGTGTGGAGCCTGGAGGTGGACTCAAAGATCCTTGTGGGTCCCTTCCAACTCAGGATATTCTGTGACACTGTGATTCTAGGCCTACAGAAAGCCATTTCAAACAGATAATTAAAATGTGGTGAGGAGCTGGGAGTTTGGCCAGTAAAATGAAGAAGGACAAAATAAATAAATTTTACCATCATCTGATTTATAAAGGAGGAAATGCAGAACTTCATCATTTTGGAACACTAGAAACAGCTTCCCTTAATTTGTGCTTTTCATGTAATCATACCTGTAATTAATGAATTAAATGTCAGACAAGGCTTCAAAAGAGAATTATTTAGTTTTTAACTAGAACATATTTCCTTTAATAATGAAAATTCAGATGCTTCAACTTTCTGAAATTTACTACTGTATCTTTAGTAATGTATTTCTAAATATTTTCCAGAATTTATTTGGTCATGTCACGACACTTCCTATGCTCGATATATGTTTTCTTCACAGATTTCATGTTGTAGTCTGGCTATATTGCATGCAAATATACATTTTAATGCGTTAATTTATTTCATCTGTTCTAATGTCAATTTTTTTTCCGTTTAAATACCCTGAAGAATTAACAAAAATACATTATTTTAGTTCTATTTTTAATTGGTATAGTTTCATCTGGCTAAATCAGTAAAATACATGTTAGCTTTATCTTGTTTAAAAGTTGCTTTAATCACATGATTCATCAATTGTAATTTACACTTCATATCAGGAATATACTAAAAGATTTCACACTTTTTTCATTTATAGATATCATGCCAGAGTACTTTTTATACAGTGAGGCCAAGATCCAGAAAGATATTTAAACATGTGAATCCTATTTCACAACTACAGGGTTTTGCTTATTAAGTGCTTCAAAGATTTTGCTTCCTATTAGGTCTCAGTTATACAGGACCCTGATACCCTTTTGATGTTTCAGCTGTTTCAGCTTTATATAAAGCTATCATACATTACATGCTCACATGTAAGATGAACCCTGTTCACTTTTAGGCCTCTTTCTAGTAACCCAATTTCCCATAGAGAAGAAAATGTTACAGAACACAAGTGTATTTTCTGCTTTGAGACTAATTATTTTTCAGTTTCACAAGACAGATCCCTGGGGGACACCACACAGCACTGGCCTCCACCTGGTCATAGATCCATTGACCACAACCCTCTGACTGCAGCCATTCAACCAACTATGTATCCACTGATTAGTCAGCTCTTCCAGTTCTTGCACAGGTCCAGGTAGATAACATCAGTTGCCCTTTCTTTGTCCACCAGTACTGTCACTCCATCATAGAAGGCCACCAGCTTGGTGAAGCATGATCTGCTTCTGATGAAACCATGCTGGCTGTCACAAATCACATCCTTGTCACACATGTGCCTTAACATAGCTTCCAGGAGGATCTGTTCCATGATCTTCACAGGCACAGAGTGAGTCTGATTGGATTTTCCTTTCTACCTTTCTTAAAAATGGAGTGATATTTCCCTTTAGCCCATCAATGCGAACTTCACCTGACAGACACAATTTTTCGAATATAGTAGAGTGTCTTGGCAACTACATCAGCTGCTTGGTTCATGACTTCTGAAGTGCAAAAAAATAGCCAGCTCAGGTCCTGAGAAAAAGAGATGGATAACCCCTAGCCCACCTCACAATCCCTCTTTTATGGGATGGCATCGTATGGTGTGAAAAATTTCTTTGGTTATTTCAGGTCATCTGCCTTTTTGTGTCCCCTCTCTTCCCTCCCCCCATTCAATTCACTGAGGGGGCAGTGTGGTAAACAGAACGGTGTGGTAAATGGTGCTTGATGTTGATCAAACATTGCTCAGTCATAGCTAAAATACTGGAGTATTATCAATGTTTTGCTCACATTTCTAAAACAAGGCACCATTTGAGCCACTATGAAAAAAATTAATTCAAATTCAGCCAGAGGGGCAACTGTTCTTCAGTGAACCTATAAAGTCTTAAAAGTTATGCAGCTGCAATTCTCCATCAAGATTCCAAAGGAATCAAGGTATATTACAGATGCACTCCTACTGCAAACACAGATACTGTATGATGTCAATCTGTGTACTGGAATTTAAGAGTCTGAATGATGACACTAACCACAGCTTGTTATCTCTGTCTCAGATTTGGGAAACATATTCACAAATTCACAAATTGAAGGAAGCTGATGCGGCCTTAGATGAAGTTGGTGAGGCCTTCTACAAATAGCTGCAGATAGCCTTGCGGTCCTGGGCACTGGTTCTTATGGAGGACATTAATCATCCTGATATTTGTTGGATGAGCAGCATGACCAGGCACAGACAGTTCAGGAGGTTGCTGCAGTGCACTGAAGATAACTTTCTGATGCAGGTGGTGAAGGAGCCAATGAGGAGGGGTGTGGTACTTGACCTTGTTCTTACGAACAAGGAAGGGGTGGTTGGGGACGTGAAAGCTGGGGGCAGCTTGGGATGCAGTGATCATGAAATGGTGGAGTTCAATACCTTGTGCAGAAGAAGCAAAGCAATAAGTAGGATTGTTACCGTGAACTTCAGGAGAGCTGACTTTGACCTCATTAAAGACCTACTTGGATTTATCCCATGAGCTAGAGTATTAGAAGGTAAGGGGGCCAATGAGAGCTGCTTGACACTTAAACACCATTTCTTCTGAGCTCAAGATCAGTGCATCCTTAAGAGCAAGAAATCAGGGAAAGGTTGCAGGAGGACTTCATGAATGAGCAAGGAACTCA
The DNA here is from genome assembly GCF_002078875.1 of Numida meleagris. Classification (NCBI taxonomy): domain Eukaryota; kingdom Metazoa; phylum Chordata; class Aves; order Galliformes; family Numididae; genus Numida; species Numida meleagris. The sequence continues at coordinate 81,354,180 of NC_034411.1, read as the reverse complement.
TGGATAAACTAAAAGGAAAGAAGGTCTAATGAAGACAGGCTGAAGGAGCGGGGCTTGTTCAGTCCAGAGGATAGAAGGCTGCAGGGAAATCTCATTGCAGCATTCCAGTATTTAAAGGGAGATTATAAATACAAGGGAAATCAACATTTTATATGGGTAGACAGTGATAGGACAAGTGGGAATGGCTTTAAACTAAAGGAGGTAAGATTTGAATTAGATGCCAGGGGAATTTTTCCACTGAGAGGGTGGTGAGGTGCTGGAACAGGTTGCCCAGAGAGGATGTGGATGCCCCATCCCTAGAGGTGTTCAAGGCCAGTTTGGATGAGGCCTTGGACTACCTGATCTTGTACTTGATCTAGCAACTGGCAACCCTGTGAGTGGCTGGGGGGCTGGAACCTAGTGATCCTTGAGGTCCCTTCCAATCTAAATCATTCTATGATTCTATAATTCTATGATTCTAAGGGATCAGAAAAATACAGGTGGATTCCTGATTTACTGTTCTGAAGTAGAGCAGAAATAATCAAATAGTCAAATGTCTATAATTTAGACTCTAAAGTCCTGCAGGACTTTAAAGCATATGCTGTCTTTGGCATAGCACCAATATTATGTCCAAACTGCCTACCCATTCCCTAAAGTCCAAACTTTTTTTGGTAAAAATACATGTCATTTTGGTCTTGGAGAATTGAATGTAAACCCAATGAAAGTAAACCCATTATGCTCAAGCATAATGACCATACTTCCGTTCAAACTTTTTACTGGGTGAAAGTAGGGAAATATTAGGGAGCATGCAGGAAATTTCTTGACTGTTAACGAGCAGTAGTGTTTTAGGTCATTGTGGCACTGCAGTTGTGTAATACTTAGTAAATACTTGGGAACACCATGAACATTAACTTCTTGTTATCGTTCTTCCAAATCTAGGATTACTGTGATCCAAAACAGATGAATGAGGAAAACAGCTACTGTTTCAAATAGTTCACTTGTACATTTTCCAGACAGAAGACAAACTAGCTGTAAATCACAGTTGGTCAGTTTAACGTGGCTTTCAGAGTCCCAACAGTATAAAACCAAACTCTGGAATCGTTAGAATGTAATATTTTCCGTGGGTGTGGTGTTAACTCAGCCAGAGGGACTGAGAAGCACACACTATATACTGCTTTAAGCATCACTGCAGATGATTCTCATGTTTATTTGAATGTGAAGTATGTCATTAGTTACAGAGGTGATGATTGCTTGCTATTGAAAAGGACTTTATAAAATAGCTTGCCTTACATAATGAAGTACGATATTAACAGGTATATTACATGTTGTTTTAGAAAAATGGTGGTTGTATTTATGCACTTAATATCAGAAAACTAATGAAAATCATTCTACTCTCCCTGCTGTCAGTTTAATGATGAGTTTACTTATTCTGTATTACCATGAGTTGAATATTTTCCACAAAATAGCCTTTTTTCCCCTTTTCTTTCTTATACTAGTTCATTGCTTGGTGATTCCATAAACTTATGATTATACACTTCTATATTGCATGGAAGATCTCTCCTAAGTTCATATAAGCTGTAGAGGGGATAACACAGATTCCTTTGTCTGTGTTCAACATTCATTGAACAGACTCAAGACTTTTTTTTCTATAATATCTATGTAAGACTCAGGGATCTCCTGGCAAAGAGAAAAGGTTGCATTTCCCCGCAAACTGACAAGGTTTGTGTTAGCTAACTGATTTCCACTGACCATGGTTCTTGGCTGCTGAATCACCCCACCTGTAGCTTTGTGTGACATATTTCACCCAGTGCTATGCTCTTCTCTACAGAAACATTTTCATAATTCAGGTGACTTTGATTACTAATCATATTATTTCTTTACTTTGCTTTACTACTAAACTGACTGAGTAGCTGTTCTAGAACTCAGATACATCTTGCTCTGAATTGTTTCCCATTTCACTTGGGAAGGCAATCACTGAGTTACCCTTGACTGTGAAGGTATAATTCAATCTATAATAACTCCTAGGCTGTCCAGGCTTCCAACATCCGTACTCCTACAAAATAAAAAACATTTATTTATTTAAAGACTGCCTTGAAATCATAGACATGGAAAATTGAGGATGTGGTCTTCTGCACAGTAGCATTAATTGTAAATTCTGCTATAGTCCCCTTTTCTGTTTCATCAGAAACAAAGTGAGAGTCTTTCCAGAAGTCCACTGTACTTATTCGACCAGCTCCTAGTTTCCTCTGAAAGTGAGATAAGGCCAAGTGTTACCCATTAGGAATTAACTTCATCCTCAACAGGGCACTAAATATTTAAACCAGCTGCAAAAAAACCGCATGCTGTTGCTTTGGATTTATATGGGCATACTGAAAAGTATGGAGTATTGAGTAAAGTTGCTGTGCTTTTTTTTTTTTTCTTTTCTTTCTCTCACCGCTCCTCACATAGCAGTTTTGTTCTTGAGGGCTGAGCAAACATTTTGAACTGAAGATTCTCTTAGCTGTCAAGAGCAGCACATTTTTCTTGCTTCCAATTCAGTTACTAGAATAAGAGCACTTTTAAATCATATAGATTGATGTCAGTACTTTCCTTTAATTTCTTTCTTTTTTTTACAGGGGAAGAGTGGTTATCAAATGGAATCAAACCAATATGATTATCATGTTTATTATCCATCTCTACCTTGTGTTAAGGAGTATTAGTCATCTATCTAGAGGTATCCAAGGAAAGTGAAGAAAGCAACAGAGGTATTTATGCAATAACTTTCCTAAAAAAGGTGAAGAATCTCAATTAGCGCTACCTTATAGTCAAAATACTCACTTTGATACAGTATTGAGAAGGTGTTCACAAAAGTAAATATTTGTTTCCCTTTGCAGTCAACAGATAAATAAGCTCTTCAAAGGATGACAATTAAAATTATTTTAATTATTTGTAAATCTATTTTCTTTGTATATTGGTGATTGGATTCTTGTTTTTGAAAATGAATATTTGATTTATACCTTTATGATTATGTGTCATATATTTGTCCTTATACTAAAAAGAATAATTTATTGTTTTCAATATTCAGCTTCTTTAACACACACCAGTGCAACCCTTCTACATTTTTTTACAACTTTCTGAGATCAGGAATCAATGCTAAATCAGAATGCCCAAAGAAACAGTAAAGGCATTATATTTTCAACAGTACCCTCAATGATCTTCTTAATATATACCAATAGTTATTTATTTTGGAGGAGTTTAGACAATCTAGAAGTATATAAATATTTATTTCTTCAGTATTTTACAAAACTTACTGAGCCATGCTTGGGAAATCGCACATAAATCCCCAAGCCACTGGAAAACGTAGGGAAGACTAATGGAAGAGCAGCCTGGTTTTTCTATTAATTAATCTTTTTGTTAGAAGAAGAAGAAAAAAAAAAGGGGTTGCAGGTTAATTAAGAAGAGGCTGTACTACCAGCCTGAATGCACTTGGAGCTGCTTCCTCTGCATCTGCTTTTTTCTAGAGTTTATGACCTGACTGCATGTTACATGCCACATGGCAAGCCTGCTTTCTTTGTTTTTCTTTACTCAGCCATGCTGTCCTTTTCCTTCAAAAACATTTTCTGCCCAGAAGGAGCTTAGCCATTGCCATTAGCTGAGCAAAAGCCAAAAATGTGAAGAAATAATTTGTTGGTCTCAACTGTGTTGTAGTAACTCTCATAATTGTTCAAAGGTGTGGTTTTCCCTTATAAACCTGTGGAACATAAAGAAAGCTGGAGAATCACATGGCCAAAAAATAATCCAGTGTAAATATACGTATTCTATAAGCAAAACTTGCTTATACTCACACTAGGAATAGTAAATGTAAAAAGTGTTGCTGGAAATCACAGCTCTCTTGGCGGTTACTTACTAAGTCCAATAGCTAGGAGTTTTTGGATGTCAGAAAACAGACGTAATCAGCAGATTTTTCCAAACATTCAAAGAGAATATACTTCTTTGTTTTTTTCCCCTCCATAGCTAACCAGGAAAAGGTGTCTAACTGTACTGTCATCGCTCATAAATTATATTTAGCAGCACTTATTCTGTTTGTAGAACTTTGTTCTACTATTGTGTGGAAAATCATAGGTCCAGTAAACTCAATAGGACTGACTTCTGTGGAGCCAAGGTTCCACCCCTTTCATCAGGATTTTACCTGTTAGGAAGGCCCTGCAAATTTCTTTGTTATTGTGAACTTGATGGAATGTGAAAATCAATATTTTTTTTATTCTGCCTAAGTGCTGTAAAGGGGATCTAATTTATAAGACAATTAAGCCACTTACAAGCAGAGATAAAAGTTAATAAGTATTCAAGTCTAACTCCTCAACTGTTAAAATTTAATATAAATGTGTAGATGTCACTTTATGAGGACCCACTTAAGTAAACAGAGGATCCATATTGTAATATATCTCGACAGCATAATTTTCTTAACGTGATGGCTGCTCTGAAAGTATTGCCTCCTATTTTATTATGTTGGCCCACATTGTCAGAGGTGGATGCTGGATGTATGGCAGTAGAAGCTGAACCTTCCCACCAATATTCCATTCCATTTTGTTGCTGTGCGACAGATGGCAGCAGAGGGGCAGCCTGACAATATTGCATCTGACATGGAAGTCCATGTGAAGCAAAGGTGTGGAACTGGATTCCTCAAAAATTGTACCCATCGACTTTCACGGGTGGTTGCTGAATATTTGTGGAGACCAACAGTGGATGTGAGCACAGTGAGATGGTGGATGGTGCATTTCAGCATTAGTGACAGTGGTCACCTCCACCGGTGCAGATTTTTACAAGCATGGCATGTAGGCTCTTGTTCATAGCTGGCAAAAACACACAGCTAATGGCGGTGACCGCACGAAAGAATAATATTTTGTAGCTGAGAATTTGCTCTATTAAAAAGTGTTATTGTGCTCCTTGAAGCTGTTGTAGTTTCCATGGAGATAAATTGGAAGCGTTACTTTTAGAACAACCTACATATTTACTTATTTTTTTAAGTGCATGTCTGTGATAAGATATGATTTTGTTTATTTTAATTTTGATAAATTCAGAACAATACTATGCTTTAAATGTGTTAGCCCTGGTATAAGTCATGTATATAGGTAGATTCACAGATAAGAGAGGTCTTGCCATCATGAACTTTGTGAAACCCGTATCAAAAGCAAGATAGTTTAGTGATTAGAGCAAGATGATTTATTGATTAGCTTGTTAAGCTTCTATGATAAAATGGCCTGATGAGCACAGTGGATGATGTCTTTCTGGACTTCAGTAAGGCCTTTTGACACTGTTTCCCATAAGACCTTCTTAGATGAGCTGTTAATACAAAGGCTGGACGGAAAGACAGTGAGGCAGGTTGAAAACTGACTGAATAGCCAGGCCCTGAGGGTGATGATCAGTGGTACAAAGTCTGGTTAGATGTCAGTAACTGGAAATGTACCCAAGGATCAATACTGGCTCCGGTGCTACCTAACATCTTAATTAATGATTTGGATGATGGGAAAAGATGTACCTTCAGCAAGTTTGCAGATGACACAAAACTGATTGAAGTTGCTTATAGACACCAGAGGGTCTTGTTGTCATCCAGAGTGATGCTGACAGGCTGCAGAAGCTGGCTGACAAGAATCTCGTGACCTTCAAAACAGAGAATTGCAAGGCCCTGCACCTGGGGAGGAATGACCTCGTGCACCAGTACATGGTGGGGGCCACACAACTGGAAAGCAGTCTGGCAGAAAAGGATGTGGGGGCTCTGGGGAACACCAAATTGAACATGAGAGAGCAATCACTCCTTGCCACAAAGGCTGATAGTAACCTGGACAATGTTAAGCAAACTATTGCCAGCTAATTGAAGGAGGTGATCCTCCTCTGCTCAGCATTGATGGGGCCATACCTGGAATAGTCTGTTCATTTTTGTGCATTTCTCAAAGTGCAAAAGGAATATTATTCTTGTCAGAGTTGTATGTATGCTAGACCTAACCTTTAGGAAAGCCCCTTTCTCTAGCTTGTCATAATGATTTTTTTTCTTCTTGTCCTCCTGTAAGGTTGACTATTGAACTCACAACCTGACATATGTGCTAGAGTGAGGCAGTATGTCTCGAGCTCTTAGCAGCTGTGCTCAGAGGTCAGCAGAAGGCAAAGAAACTCTTAGGGGTCACAGTTCTGTGTGAGTTACTGGTCTGAGATTTATTTTATTGTAGCCAATATTTATTATATTTTAAATATTCTTGAATATGTTATTCTATTGTCTTATTCCCAAAGAATGTAAATGACTTAGATACAATACCTACTTAATATTTCCCTCACTCTGTGCCCCCATCCTGTTGCTTTTAGTTTTGCTGTTCAGAACATTTTTCTTTTACCTGACTTATATGTATGGGACAACTACTTGGTTTTGGCAATACTGATGCTGACTCCTAAATGCCTGCCTAAAAAGAAAAGTGAATAATTATCTTTAATGATTACACGTTTACACAAAACCACAACAAGAACTTGATTTGTGTGTTCTATTACATTATTTCCCACTGAGAACAAATCACACCTTAGTTTCCAGCCATATTTCATAAATTGTTCCCCAAAATGGGCAGTTATTTTCACTTATTAAGTTTTCCTGTGTTTATTCTTTTAACTGGTATTTTCAAATTATCCCTTTATGCATAACTCATCAATAATCAGATAATTTTAGTTATTTAAGATTTATTCAAAGTGTTTATTCTTTTGTTGAAACCTTTTTTGTTAGTAATATGACATTTATGTAGTCATATAAGGAAAGGCTAGAGCAAAATGACTCCATAAGCTTCCTCTGAAAATAAACTCAGTAGAAGATAAGAGTGATTTATAATAAGAGGCAATACCTACAGTTATCCATATCGGAGTTCTCATCTGGAGTCACCATATGTGGTTTCCTATGTACAGTCTTCATTTGTCTGTGACACGTGTTAGATCCACTCTCATTCTTTCACATCAGTCCTTTAACATACTGTACGCCACATATGCTATGAATTTCCTGTATGTTCTCCATAAGAGAACATGCCCTTGCCCAAACTCATCTCTCCACATCCATGTTGAACTTACTGCAAAAGCATGTTGCTACTGTAGAAGAAAATAAGAGCCAGGCACTCTTCATGCTCCTATTCTACTAGGAGCAGAAGTCATAGATATATTTGCAGTGCCTGTGATACATCCCTAAACATCCACCAGAAGCTGAAAGACTGCAGAGGTCTTTCTCAAGAGAGGGCTATAGTTATCCTTAGCTGTGGACATGCACTCCTGGACCTCACAGCTCTAATTTCTCACAACCCTGACCTGGACTTGGCAGAACAGTTGATATTCTACTTGAACTAGGCTTTTATAGCATAAAAGCTTGAATAAGCCAGTTTATTCTGCTGTAAGAGTTTGAAACAGAGCTACGGTTTATTGCCAACACTTAACTTTTTTTTTTTTTTTTTTTTTGGCCACAATTTTTCTTATACTGGGGGCTTGCAAATCTAAAATCAGAGTCTAATTTTGTCCTTCACACTGAGGAGTCCTCAGAGAGATGACTGAATAGAAATCTGGAGTCAATTGTGGTCAACAGCTTGTGTTCCCTTCCTTGGGTGGGTGGTTCCCTGGGTGGGTGGTTCCCTTGGCTAGAATTATTTTTAAGGGTAAAGTTATTTGGGAATATGCAATGACTGATGAGTCCATTTCTATATCTGATACCTTGCCCTAAGAATAAAGAAAAAAGAGTTGCTTCAGGCTAATACTTTAAACTCTTTTTCTCATTTCAATTGTTTTTTTTTTCACGACCATGGTTAAGATCAGCTCTCTGGTTAGGGATAGTGTTTCGGAATCTACAGACTGAAGAAGGCAGTTAAATACTGGATGCTGCATGTTTTAAGATTAAGAAGGCATCTGTAAAGGACTGCTGATACACTGTGTCCTGTTTACAGAGAAGTTGTAACCTCTGACCATTACTGGGTTCAGAATTACAGCTACAGTCAAGGTCTGGGAGTTCCCTGAATTACTTTATTATTCTTGCTCAAAACTTATAAGAGAACATTTATATAATGTAAATAAACATATACTACCAAACAGTAACCTATATTACCATAGTACTAACCAGATCTGGAGACACAAATCCTCATAATTCTTGAAAAAAAGAGGGTTCACGTTGTTTCCACCAGTTTGATCTCTGCCCCACATTATCCTCTTAACTGTATTTGCATATTATTTGGGATACTCCTGGGTAATACTGGCAAAAAATGTATGTGCTAAGAATTACATAACAGGGACAATTTGATACAAGCATTGAGACCCATGCCTTGCCTGTTGGTAATTGATTGTTATAGCCACAGCTCAGGTGTCCTTCCACAAAGACACGGTACTTGCATTAAGAAACACCTGAAATAAAATCAAGAGCTTGAAAAGGGAATTTACAGGGGAAAGAAAACACAATAAGAACAGATAGAGTCATTGGTTTCAGTGGTGAGCCTATTAATTTCAGTTTGAACCACCACTGCAAACTAATCCATTATACTTTTATTTCTTGCAAGTTAGACAAGGCCAACAAATTTGTGTTAAATCTAATAATGAAGAAATTAGCAACTAAATAGCAATTAGTTCCCATAGATTTGATGGAATGCTTTTAAGCATGAAAAACAGAGTAAATAATATAATAAAAGGAATCTTCTTCATTCAACTGTGATAAAGAAAAAAAGAAGTTGTTTTAGTTAGAAAATAAAATAGTCTACACAGCTCAGCAAATGCAGACTTTTAGAAATGTCAGGAGCTAAATGCATTCTTTTGAAAGAATACTATACTATATAGAAAGTAACAGGGAAGTTTATCTGGCCACTGAATTTCTGTGATCTCGCCAGTGCTTTCACAACATTGCTTTTTTATTTTCTTTCAGACGTTAAGTCATAAACTCAGATTTATGGTGACATTAGTTTTTTGCCACAGAATGTTTGGTATGTCCCAGTTTCAGTCTTGTGGGCTTGACACAAGCAACTAAAAGACAAAAATTCTCTGAATGATCTGATACTTCTAAAAGGAAAAAAAAAAGTAATAAACAAAAAAAATCAGAACAAATAAACACAAATTCTAGCACATTTGAAAATATTGTTTAATCCAAAAATGTTACAAAAAATTTGGTTTGAGAAGGATTATTCTTCAAGTGTATTACTAATTTTTCAGTGTGTTATTTCTCAGATCTGTAAGTTACTAAGAGCATAGAAACCCCATATCTATGCTGAAAAGTTTATAAAAAGCATAACAGTGAAATTCTACTCACATCAGCTTTTTTGAAATTCACATTTTTTTTTGTTTGGTGATCATTTTGTTCAGTTTGCACATTTACTGAGTGTTAGATATGCCCACAATGGTCCTCAATAAAAATTAGTTAAAAGTGGAATGACTGAAAATTTGAGTTACCATGCTCATGAGGTAACAATATTTTCACATTCTATCTGCAAAATGGAGAAGTTCCAGAAAGCTTTGCAGGTTTAAAATACTCAGGACAGAAATTTGTGTTTATGCATCAAGGAATTATGATGAATTATAGGATAGGAAGCCTTGCCTACTTTGAGTTGAGATGGCAGACTTTGAGAAGGATGTCTGAAAGGCATCCATAAATCAATGTATTCAAGAGCAAAACCATTACTGCCGTGTCTAGGTAGTCTCTGCAAAGGCTTTTTAGTTAGTCAATTTGGTACACTGCTTGGATTGTCTTATATGACAAGAAACAACTGCATTTTCTGAGATACTGTGGTAATTGTTATGAAACAAATTCCAGAGTCAGTCTCTATGAAAAATAAAAAGAGTATTTATATCAAATCAATATCAATTTGTATTACTTATTTTCCTAGCAAGGAACAGTGACAGAAGGTTACATTTTTCTTATTAAATCCAAAGAATTTGTTGACGAAAAGGGTTGTTGACAGAAAAGTGTATTTTTTGAATATGGAATGTTTGACAAAAGTATTGAAGATGAATGAAATTCACATAGAAAAAAAAAGGTGCTGTTCTGCCAGCTTAACTGGCAGGTTGCTGGAGATCCTGAGCTGTTGCCACATTTGGCCTCATAGCTGTCTTTTCATGAAGGTTGTAGTCTGCTTGGCAAAGCAAGGACTTTCAGGTTCAAAGCTTCTCTGGTCTCTCAATTGCAAACTAATTCCAACTCGGGAAAGCCACAGGGGTTTTTAGTCAGCATGTCCAAGGGCTCAGAGTCAGCATGTCTTCTGATTCAGAGCCTCTTGCAGCAATAATTTTAATGGATATTGAGGTTTCCTTTCCAAGGTTGATAAGTTATCAGAACAAGCTGCAAATCTCTGCAGAGAGGCAGTGTCTATGGTACCTCTACAGGATGCCCAGTAGTGAGCAATCTAAAGTGGAGTAAACTACTTTCATAACATCTCCTTGAGGCAGGAGAGGAAAGGGACTTGGAGAGAAAACTGTTCACCAAGGTGGAATTTTCCCACTTTTTCCTTAAAGTGGGAATGTCAGGATTCTGTTGAATTCCATTTTTTTTTCTTTTCTTTTCTTTTTTTTTTTTTTGTGAAGCTCCATTTTGAGGGAAAACAAAATTCATCTGGAACATGATAAGTTAAGCAGATAACTCAGAAAACACTGCTAATGGAGACTAACTAAGCAAAAACCCTTCTTCCACTGCTTTTGGTGTCCTAACATGATAAACTATTTTCTACTCTCATGATTTTCTGATTTTCTGACTGGCTACTTTCAGTGACTTCCTTCTTTTTGACTCACTGATTTTTCTGGATTGTAACTGGTAACTGGTAACTGATTGTTACCCAGCCAATGGTGCAGGGGTGCTGTGGGGGTGATTTCATACACCCAGTTGGCCAGGTGTAACCCTTCCCTAGAAAATCACTTTACTCTCAGATAAGTCCTCCAGCAATCTGTATCCATCTTTCCAGCACTGACCTTGAGTATCTTTCAGCGGCAAGGAAAGCAGCTAATAATTGTTTCTGCAATGAACATGACCTTACATTATATTTACACCTATACTGATATTTATTTATATTTAAAATACTATGATCGTTAATTCACAATATCTTTTTCCTGGTATGACTGAAAAATGTGTAGATTGCACTCTGGCTCAAAACGACATCTATTTTTGAAATTATTTTGAAATTACAATCAACTCTATAACAACCTCTTACCTATGTTTGAATTTAACTTTGCTGTTCACATCCACTTGGGATTTATCATGCAAAGTGAAAATGTTGAATGTATCCACTTCCTCGAGTAATGATAAATACATTGCTAGCAACCTGTCAGGTCAATCTCTGCTCTTGGACACCCACTTTTCTACAACTGTAGTACAAATATGCAGTTCTCTCCAAAGGGTTGTCACCTGATGTCTGCTGTGAAGATGATTATTAAATGCAATTGCTCAGGTCTCAGAATTTCTATTCAGTAGGAAAGACCAAGATTATCCAAAAATTCTGATTAGGAAAAGAATAATAAAATAAGAAGAAAAGGAAGAAGATAAGAAAAAGAAAGGGAAGGCGAGGGGAGGGGAGGGGAGGGAAGAATATTAGTGCTCTAAAGAAAGCCAATAACAAGTTAGTATCAAACAAGATCATCAGTTTTAGGTAAAAAGTTGCTTAACAATTACAAGAAAAGCGGAAATATTAATTTTTTTTTCAGTGTTAGAAATGTCACATAATTCCACCCAGATTCTGAATTTATGGTAAACTAAACTAATTTTAAAGTTGAAATCCAAAGTGTGGAAAGACACACACAAACATGCACCTTAATGGTGAAGTCACTCCTAAAATGACTGGCAGATGTAACTGTACAGATAAGCAAGGGTGTTACACAGGTCATTTGATGAACTAATAATCCAGAAGGTACTTGTAGAATACAATCTTTTGTGTCCTTCCTGGTAGTTAGAAGGGAAAAGCAACAACCATTCTTGGATGGATTACTCCTTGCTTTTTTAATGGAATAAGCTCTTTCCAGTGAAAAGCCTACAACACCCAGCTAATAAATAAATTTAAAAAGCCCTGGTGGACATTACTTATACTGCAGGTTTTAAGTAAGGTTAATATTTAAACTGAGTTAGAAAAACTCAAACAAGTGACTAGCCATATGGTCCCGTGTCAGTGTCAGTTGAAAGTGACTATAAATTAAATAAAGAGCAATAGTTGTGCATAAATGAAAAATAATAGTTTGGTTCTTTACTGAGGGGCAGTTTTCAGAGGAGACATTTAAATTCTCTGTAAGTAGCTACATTCAAACACAACTGTATTTCAACATCTGCAAGAAAATCTGATTTCATCCAGATGGATTTATTTTATAAAATATTAGGCAATATAAAACATATATGGTCAATCCCAGAGCAGGAAAATTTTCTCAGACGATAGGACAGTAAATAAAAGACATAAAGAAACTTCAACTGACATGTCAAACTAGTAAAATTTTTAAATTATCTTCATTAACTAGAATTTACTTCTGAAACTGTACTTTTAAAAGTTCAGTTGAGAGTTGTTTTTTTTAGAACTAATCTCTCACATATACTTATGGCTACTTAGGATTTCAGGAAATTTTCAGTCAACTATATGTCTTTATTTAATAAATGATTTCAATTAAATCAAGCATCAGAAATACCCAAGGTTCATATTTGTCCTATTGGAGTGTTCACTTTAAAGTCAGTAATGCTTGACCGGAGTTGGGGTATTTCCCCTTTCATTAACATTTTCATTTCTGTAGTGTTCAGGGTAGAATTTTTAACTACTGTTCCTTTTATTTTCTTGGCCTACTTCTTGTATTTCACTTTCACTTTCTGTTAAATCATTCAGCTTTTTAATAGTGATGTATAAAGATGTTCAACCTTTCAGCTTGCAGTTGGTGAAAATGTGCAATATTGTAATGCTATCCTCCCAAACACATTGTGTTTTCCCCATATGGTCCCCTGCATCCTGCTAGTTTTGGACGACTGTAAAGCTGATTTTTTGTTCAAAGTTTGATTTTTTGGATTTGGTTTTATTTTTAGATGTAAGAATTATTTAGGCAAATGCTCTGTCTGTTTTTAACACATCTACAAGGGTCTTCTATGAATCCTATTTGTGCCGGGCACAGTGCTGTCTCTTCCTGAAAAACATAAAAAAAAAAATACATTCCCGAAAGATGAGTATGTGGTAGTGCTGTATGAATCATGTAAAGAGACCTGTGACAATTTGGGATTGTACTAAATTGTCTTATGAGTGATTCATCCTTTCCAGCAGGGCACAGAAGTTGACCCAAGGTGGGTAGAATTTTTCCCTGAATGCCTTCACCTACCAGTGCTCAAAATGAGCCTAGAAACATGATGGGAAAGGCACATAAACTTCTGTGAAACCTAGTCTTATGCCATGTTTGAGACACTTAAATTACTTATGTGTGCATAATACCTCATTTGTACATGTTATTTCTGGAGAAACGGAATACTCTTCAACATATAAAGCTTAGTTTAAAGTTTGCCTTTAAGAGACAGAATTAATTAAATTAAGAAAGAGCTAAGAAGCAAAGATAATTTTCCATTATGGGACTGGTTAGAAATTTGCAGAAAAGCGGAATCCCCCCAAACACAAAAAACAATAGGAACAAAATAATTAACACAGTTGATAAGAATCTATTTGTAACACTTTGCCTATCTCTTACAAATTTTCATAGTCATGGCTTGGTCATCATATAACTCATTCTTGAGAGAGAGATTTCAGTGTCAAAAGCCCTTACTCTGAACTTTTCTCTCCTACTTATATCTAATGATTATCTTGTTACTGTTGAAAATACATTAACTTTCAGGGTACACTAGGAGCTATGTTACAATTTATTGAAATGTATCATCATATAGCTGTGATTATTGCTATATCCTTATGAAAGCATACAAAACTTCTTTTTAGTTTGATGAATTGATTTCCTTTAGCATGAAAAACGCTTTTTTTTGGAACAGAAATTTCTCATCTCTTTTCCATTCTTGACTAGAAGTCAATTGAATTAGAGATATCTGACTACTACTTTCCTAAGTGATATGATGTTCACAGTGAAGTCTTTGTAAGATCTTGTAAAATGTACCAAAGAAAATATATTAGTTGTACAATTGCTTGATTATGCCTTAGATTGTGACACATTATTGCCTTCTCATTCAAATTCCTTAAAACGTACAAGTAGCACAAATCAAGTATTTAACATATGAATTACTTTTCCCAAATCACTCCTTTCCACCCTCCTTGTTATTGTCTGTGTTAGGGAAAATAGTCCCTATTATCTAACAATCTATGAATCCTAAAATTGCATCATCTTCTTGCCACATGCAAAACTGCTGAGTTGATGTAAGCACATAAATAAATACTTGTAAAAGCATGAAAAATTAAGTAATACCCATAATCTTCCATACCAAGTGGCAGAAAATTTCACACGCTTACAACCTTGAAGAGTTAAAAAATCATCAGACAAAAATAGAAAGGAGAATATTATGTAATTTAGGCAGCAGGATTTTAAGCTATTGGGCATCAGTTTTATTTGTAGTGTTACTGCTAACAAACAAACAAATAAACAAAACCAGAACCAAACCATTCCCCACCCAAAGATGTGGTAGTTCTCCATTAAAGCATGAAAAGTGCTTCCATATCTGATTGCTTTTTGCTGTGTTCCTTTGAAAGGATTTTATTCCTCTGACAGACAGAACCAAATGAACTTAGGAAAGGGCTGCTGGAGAAGATGTTTAGTTGTACTTCATGCACACCTGAAAGGGTTGTTACTGCCTTTGCATGGCAACAAAGGGCTTTGTGAAAAATGAATTTAGAAAGAGTGCAGAGGTTATTGTCCTAGAAATGGAAAAAAAAAAAAAAAAAAAGAGTAAGAGTGGGGTGTGATTCTTCATTCAAAGTGAGATATTTATGTTAATTATCCCATGAAGAAAGGGCAAGAGACAAATACGGTAGGGACAGTGAGCATGCTGTAGCACAAGATCCTGAAAAAAATGGAGATGGTAGGCCATGAGGCAAGAGTTTAGAAGCACATGGATAGATTTATTAGTAACTAACTGCAGTGGTGGTTTAGTAATTAACTCTTATCGAAAATAAGGTCATGCATGGAATATTCAGAGACTGATACTGTTCGAAGATACTGTCCTTGAAAGGGCGGAATCTAAAGAAATTTGCTGTTTATAGATGTTTATGGCATGAGAAGATGCCCTGGAATGGGGCCATGTGGAGCAATTGTTTATGTAGGAGCACTATTATCCTTGCTATACTCATTTAAGCAAATACTTAATGAGTGTTCACTTAAAGAAAAGGCAGACTTTTCATGCTGTTTTACTCCACTTGTCTCTCCCTCCATTGTGTATGATCTCTCATTAAGTGCCTAATGGCTGCTCAGTATCAGCAGCTCTTCTATCCACTTGTTTCCTGTTGTACTGATGGTAGTACAGGTTTCCACCTGCAAATTTATATTAAAATTCTTTACAATGCTGGGGAGCAGAATCTCAGTTCTAATGCCAGGGTTCTGTTTGATGGAGTTCATTCATTTTGACAGCTCGTTAGTCACTGAATAAGAAGTACAAGCTGTAACTGCTACCTGCAACTGACAGACAGACTGGGAATGGCAGGAGAGGCGTTTGGAGAAATGAAGCAAAAGAAGAATGAGTTAATACCAGACAAATATGTATTCCCAGTAATTTGCAGGAAAGAGGGGAGTGTTTCACAACTTCTGAAGACTGGGATATTGTTAACTACCTGTAGTTAGAGAGTACAATTAATACTGGCAAGTGAAAATCTTTAGGAGATGATTCCTGGGCAAAAAGGTATAAACCTTTTGAGTTGCAGAGCATAGGTTAGAAGGTTAGAGGATCTAACAGAACATGTGATAGATCTGGTGATAGAGTTTCTTGACTTACAAAATAACCCTCACAGATGTTTTTTAATTTTATGTAGCTAGTACTGCTCAAATTTGGCAGTTTATCAGAAAGATGAAGAGGTTGAAAACATGATTCACTGCACTAAACTAAAGATATTTAGGAGTCAACTATACTTTACTTACAAAAAATTAAGTGAAATGCTGAAAGTTTTCCCAAATTTATCAAAAAATGTCAGTCTGTATGTGTACCAAAGCCTTATAGTCCCTATAAAACTCAGTTTCATTTAGGTTGTGTTCTGTAATGATTAACGCGTAGAGAACATTTGGGACAGATGTTCTTTTTGCCATGGTTTAGATACAATCTTTCTAGAATAAAAAAAATGAAAATACATTGTAACTAAAGTGAGTTTTATAGAAAACGAGGGAAAAAAACAACCTTCTTAAAATACGAATTTCTGTATAAAACTTATTTATCTAGTTGGAAATAACAGACTATAAACAAACAGTGCTTAAAGATTTTATAACTTATAAAAGCCAAGAAAGTTTTGACTTGATTACCTAAAAGAATTCAATAGGCTTGAGGCAAACTAATGAATATAAGAAACCATACACCCAATTTAATCCTGCTACTCTTTTCCAGTAAGGAATTTATGTTATTTTTCCATTTTAGGACAACTTTGTTGTCCATTCTGGAGCTTGGGTTGGTTCAAGCCTCAGCTTATGTTGCTCTTTCTGGGCTCAGCCCCTTGTTGACGTGGATTTCTCCAGCTCCTGTGATAAAATATGCTAATAGCCACTGTGTTGAAGAGTAGTTGCATTCCTTCCTGTCAGAAGAGATTATCAGCAAATCACCTTTCTGGAATATTTCTGTTTTCTGGAATATCTCATTAGCTTTAGCAAGTCTTAGGCAGAGCTGAAATTCTGTGACAAATTACTACACTTTGTCATGTATGCTCATTGGCTTTTTTAGAATTGCTCCTATTTGGAAATAATTAATATTTATCTCTGCTGTTTCAGTGCTCACTCTGTTTTAAAACAGCTACAGACAAGGAAAATAACTTCTTCATAGAGGTGCCTGTAAGAGGAGGGGGAAATCATGAAGGGATGAAGGGGTTTGTGAGAAGGTGGGTGCAGGAAAAGAAGATGACAAGAAATATGAAGTCCTTTCTTGATCCACTAGTTAAAATGTGAAAGCGTATGAAAATAGTGCACATTTAAAACATATCTTGTTGGAATAACTGTTTTAAAATAATCAGTCCACTGAAGATTCACACCCAAGTGTACATGTTACAGGGATTGCTGTTAGGACCTCCTCATCGTATTGTTAATTAACAATGGTTAGAAAAGTCTCATTGACTCACTTCTGGCCCAAGCAAGTTGTCATTCCTGATATCCAGGGGGAGCTCAGAAGTCACTGTGGGTTTGTGACAGCTTTCCAAGAATTTCAAATGAAAAGTATCTGAATTAATCTTCCATCATTTGTGTTCCAGACCAATGTCTTCCATGATGCTATACTACTTCTGACCCCAACTCACAGATCATTTCATATGCTAGTTCTGCTGATATTTAGTAAAAGAATATTTAGTGAGAATTTTGTACTTTTTAGCCCTTAATCAAAGGTCAGTTACTCATTATAGTACAAGGGACAGGAACTTATCTTTATAGAGAAAGAAGACTGTTTTTAACTGTTTTCATGCCTGAGGAAAATAAATGACTAAATTTACATTGTCAGTTGCAGAAGAGTAAAGAAATAGGCAAATTGCAACATTTCTGATAACTGCTTAAATCTATATTTTGCATAAACAATTGTTTGAAATTTCTTCCTGAATAATGAACATAAAATAAAGATAGTGTTTATTTGTATCTACTGCAGAAGCCATTATTAGTACTCAATTAGTTTTGTGTAAACTGGAAAAAAAGTAAGACAAGCTACTGAAATAATTAGCTGCTCTTTAGTTTATAACTAAAGTCTATATATTATATATACTTTATATATATGTATTATACAGCATATATATTATAACTTTAGTATATAACACTTAGAGTCCTGTGCTTGCTTGTCATAAAGCAGCACTAACTACAACCTGTATTTATCCAATTTTTTTTTCTTAAGTAGCGATAATAATACAATAGAATTATCTTTGGATAATACTTGCATTTTCCACCCAAGACACTCTGCTCATAGGATCTTACGCCACATCCTTTGCAGTTCCTGTCATGGATAGAAGTAAATTAAAACAAAAACAAGCAAACAAAAAAAACCAACAAAAAAAAACCCAAAAAACAATAAATAAATTTAGGTCCATTGTCTTAAAAGAAGAGATAGATCCTATAAGTCATTATTCTTAGAAGTATCTTGAACTACAGTTTTACTCTCTTGAAACCCTAAAAGTGATATAAGGGCAAAGGTTGTGATAGTGTAACAAGGATAGAAGAATTGTAGAAGGATATTCAAGACCTGAAATACCCTTTGAAAAATAATCTACCTTTAAGTACTATCTGTCAAATGCTGCAGCACTGTGATGAACAAATACGCACTTGGAAAGAACGGTTGCTCTGACAGAATCTCATCCGCAGCAGAAAGTTTGCATTTCAAGAATATCTTGCAAGATAAAGAGCTGGACTGAAATCAACAGTTCTACTTGACACAACTGTTGAGGTGTGAAAATTTGTTTTTCTTCTGAAATCTTTCAAATATTTTCAGGAAGGGGAATTGTGAAGAAACATCTGTTTTCTGATCAGAAAGTTCAATTTTTGAATTCATGGCTCTTGTCAGCTGGAAAGAATCCAAGAATCTACACTGAATTCTTGAAATCTCTCACTGTAAATGTTGTCAAAATACACATACTGACACATGGTAATTCATGTTTATTGTTGTGATTTGGTCATATAAACAAGGACAACTTTAGTCATTTGAAGGTTGTTAACAGAATGTATCAAACACCAAAACAAGTAGCTAGAATTGATTGTTTGCTTTTTTTTATTTTTTGCAAATTTTACAATGACATAGAATAACTGCACAAAGGAATTTTACAGAAAAATATAAAATTAGTTTTTACAGATGGCTCAGTAGAATAACACATTCTTGGATTTTACTGAAGCCCAGCATTGTCCCCAGCTTCTCAGACACAATGTGTTTTAGTGATCTTTATATTATTCCAAATAACTGTTGTGAACAGATTCTGGCAAAGGCTTATATAGCATTTATAGCACTTAAGCAGCCAGTATTCCCAACAGAATTAATTTTTCAGTTTCTCCATGTTTGAATTGCCTTTGTGATTCAGTAAAATTAAATTAAATTACGCAAGATATTTTGTGAGAAAGTGTATGTATTAAGCAAAGAAATGTTTAGCAGTTGGATTAGAGGTAAAGAGATTGAGTTTATAATAAAATTTATTCTACTAAATATTTTCTGGATCATTCTCTTGAGTCTCATATGAGATTATTTCCTGTGTTCTAAAGGGCACTAATATCATTATCTCACCTGAATTAGGGTTACCTGATTTTTTTGCAACATGACGGTTTCTCAGTTATTGTGCTTGATGATGTGTACAATAAGGAAGAACATACTGAAAGAACAGAGTGGATTTTCAGTAGGTCTTGAGAATGGTGATACATCTCTTTCCAAGTTTTAGAAATTTCTGAGTTATGCAAGTAATTTTCCATAACACATATCTTCATGGGTTGCTTTTTGTGTGACGCTGTGTCAGGTACCTGGATGATTCTGGTTGTTGCGGTAATGCAAAAGATAATGACTCTTTTGCGATAAAGTGGCAGTAATCATTAACAGCATATCATAACCAAATGCCAGGCAAATTACAGGAATCAATCCATAGACTAAAATCTGCTCAAAACTGTACATAGAGTCCAATCTCTGTCCTAGCATCATCCTCCTCCTGTTTTTTTTCTTTTTTCTTTTTTTTCCCAAGAGTTCTTCCGATGAACAGAGAGCAGGAAGCAGAGAGGCAGTAAGGATAGCATTAATTCCTAACATGCTGGTTATCTATTTCTAGTAAATTACATTATGTAAGTGTTCCTAAGAAACACATTGTAGGAGTCTTGTAAAAAAGATGAGGTCTTGCAATAAATTCAAATATATATATATATATAAATGTGTGATACTGTGCTATTCTGTGTCTCCTATTCTCCTTGTTGGTTCTGGTAGAGGCTGTGCTTGCCTCAGCCCTGTAAGATGCTATGACACTTTCCTCATGCTGCTCGCTGTTGATGTGCTGTTGCTGTATTAATGCCCTTTGAAACTGTAACAGAGTTTCCTTCTCTTGCAGACAAGCACTCCACTGTAAGGGTGCCTATGACATTTTAAAGGGTAAAGATTAGACTAAGATTTGCTCTTGCTGTCATTTTATTCTATTTATATTTTAAAAATACGCAACTGTTTGCACTGAAGTTATTTAAGTTCTAGTTAAAGGAATCCTCCTTAATACATCTTGGCCTGAGAGGTGCTTCTTACTCTTCTTTCACATTACTTTCCATTTCCCATCTGCTCTTCTGTGCCTAATCACCCAGAAGAGTCCATGCTTGTTAGTCTGCTGGTGGTGAGGAAGAAGAAAATGAGGCAGAGGCAAGGGAGGGGAGGCAGAGAGACAGGGCCTTTGTGGAACAGGGGTGATCTTGAACCAGCAGCTTGTGGAAACTCTTAGCTTATGAACAAGCCTCCAGATGCTGAGACAGACTCATATGCTTTTCTTTTGCCATATACACTGCTTGCCAAGGGCATGCATCTTTCGTACCAGGAGGCATTTGTTTTCTATCAGCTTAAGTCAATGTTTACCAATAAAATGGGGAAGATATTAGAAGATGAGTGTTAACTGCGTAAGGAGAAAAATACATTTGCAAAAAGAACAAATTCATTTTTATATTTTACTATATTTGTATGTGAAAACATTCAGTAATTTAATTAAACACAACCAAACAACAACATGACTTATTTTTAAAGCAACCAAACATTAGTTTGCCTTTGGAAAGACTTGACAATCAAGGAAAACTTTCATTGGTTGAACTGTTTGAGAAATAGTGAGATTAAATGGGAGGAAGAAACTTAATTTGCACAATGGGCTTCTGTATTGTGCTGTAGAGTGACTTTGGGGAGACTTTATCAGTCAAACATGGGGACAACAAGAAGAAAATAACAATTGCAGAAAAGCGCATTTCTTAACAATTTTAATTGCTTCTTAAAAGGAAATACCACAGAACAGTAAGGTAAGAGATGAAACCACAGGTATGTGTTTGTGGTATATTTAGGCAGATGTGAGCTGGTTCTGGAGAACAGTAGCCAGACATCATGTAGGAATGCTAGTTCAGCCTGAGTCCAAGGAATATGCACCGCTTGAAAGCAAAGACCTAACTAGAGCTTTTTACCAGTCTGCAGTGGCTCCACATGCAGATGTCTTGGCCTACCATCTAAAAGAGCTCCAAAACTGCAGATAAATGTACTCTTACTCCAGGAAAGTATAAGTGGCAACAACTGAAATTTTGAACCATAAGCCCATATTCTGCCATCAATGTCATGCTTAGAAGCTCCTTTCAAATCTACAAGGCTGCTGAGCTGTCTCTGACTGCGTGACATGTGAGTAGAGAAAATGCTGAGCTTTAGGGGCCTGCCAAAAAATAAGTTCCTCTACAAAGTACCCTCTATCAACCCTCAAATATTCTCTTGCTCTCTGCTGAATTCTGATTAAACGTTCTTCCTAAAATTCTGATTACTTCAAATTCACTTAGTTTCACTTTTAGAAATAGATTATATATAGAATATATATAGAATATATAGTTGTGTTGAAAATCAAAGTAGTCTTGAAAATCTTACCATTATTCTCTCTAAATCTTCATACTTATGGCCTTTGTGTCAGACTGCTGAATATTGGAAAGTCTTTTACTGTGCAGGTATGTAGGTCTTCAGGAGTATGTTCTCAGGGTAGCTGGGATTCCTGTATACCACTATCACGGAAGTAAATAGCAGTGGCACCCTTAAGGGATTTTCCTGACTATATATAGCTTCAACTATCACTCAGCTATCTTATTTAAACACGTAACTTACTCAACACACAAAAACTGTTGCTTGGAAACAGTTTGTGTTCTTGTTTTTGCCCTAATTTTAAATATTCTTTATCCATTTGAAGCTGCTAAAAAAAATGTTCCTAAACCCTGTCCATTTTCAGTACAGAACTTCTTTCAAAATTATTGCACTGTGCATATCATTGGCATTCTATCATTTCAATTATGTTGTTTTCTCTTCCTACCCACAGATTAAAGCTATTAAACACGCCATTTATACTTCTAGGAAATAGAAGTCATGCTTTTTTATGCAGTACTATTTGTTTTTAACTGGCATATGTTAAATCATATTCGAATAACACTTTCATCAGCTTGGAAACTGAAATATTCTATAGCCCAATGATCTGTTTAATGCAGCTGGACTTAGGTCTACTTGAAAACTGTAATGTGGGCAATGAGTAGTACCCTCAGTGCCATAGTGTCTTATGCAGAAGATAATTCAGTTTTTAAAAGGAATGATAGTTTCTTAATATCCAGATACAAATACTGATACTATTACCATAGTAGTGCAGAACTTGAGCTAGAACAGGACCTTTACTTCCCACTGAAGACAAAGTGTGCAAGCTTAGGTGACCTGTGCTGCTGCTGTCGTGAGGCAGACAGGAGCAGGGGACAAAACTGGTATCTCAGCCTTGACTACCCATACCTCAAGAGAGCCCATACCTATATCTCAAGAGTACCCATACCTATGAGAGTACCTCAAGAGTACCCATGCCTATAAAAATGCCCTGTTGAGACAGACAGCTCTCTCTCAATCCATTATGTGCTTTGAGATTTGGCACAGGCAGGAGCTGTTCTTGACCGGTGGCTTGGCCACTGCCACAGTGTTTTAGAGGGTAAGAATTTTGCTGTATATCTTTGAACTTATTTTCATGTCCCTGGCCAAAAGATGGAGCCTGGAACTATTCAGCTATGCTGCTCTTTTCTCATCTATTTGGTGTATTTTAACATTTTAATGTGCTGTTGAGGCTTAGCCTGGCAGGAAGCTCAGCACTAATTTACTCACTTCCTCCCCCAACCCTCAAACAGGATGGGGGAGAAAATTGAGAAGAAAAAAGAAAGGAGAACATGTAGATTGAGACAAAGACTGTTTACTAAGACAGAAAAGAAAGAGAAAAATAATGGAATATCCCTTTTGTCAGCTGTCTTGTTTCTGTCCACTCCCAGCTCCTTGTCCACCCCCAGCTCCTTGCTGGAGGACTGTACGAGAAGTTAAAACATCCTTGGTCACTCTGCTCAGCAACAACTAAAACATTGGTGTATTATCAATGTTGTCTTTCTCCTAAAGACAAAACATGGCATCATACCAGGCACTATGAAGAAAATCAACTCTGTCCCAACCAAAACAAGGGCATCTGAATTCCAGCTCTCGAATGACGAAAGGAAGGTATTCACCTTTCCAGTCATTTCCAGTCCTGTTCTTGTACCACCAAGCCCTTTGTCCTTTTAAATAAAATGAATGATACATATGACTTCCATATTTGTTGCACAGAAATTCAACTGTACCTAGAATTCCTAGATGACTTGCTTGTAATCCCTTGGAGTTTCCATGTAAGTATGTTAGTTTATTAAGCAGTAATACATTTATCATCTAGAATATTTATTTACTACCTAACAAACCCTGATGAGTACCTGTTATGTCACTACTTGGAACAAACAAGCCACTAATCAAGAAAGTAGCTTGACCTTCCATGTTTGCACAATACAGTTATCCCCAAGGCTTATGTATTTCCATTTCCAAGTCCCAGTGGCTGACTTCTAAGTTCAAAAGCTGTAGCCGTAATTATGGAAAAAGGTAGGTGGACTATAGCAAAAGCACTAAAGCCAAATAGTTCTTCTTCTTAATAACTGCATTTAGGAAAATGATGTTGAAAGGAATACATACACACAGTCATAGCAAATGATATTTTAAAACATAGACAACTATGGAGTGCATTAACAGTTTATTATCGTGTTAGAAGGTAATTCATAGGAAAAAAAAAGGTAATCAATATGTATTCCATATGTGATAGCTGCTTTCCAAACAGGAAAATGAACATACTTCTGCCTCAGCAAACAGAACTGAAGAAACTCAAAACACAAAATGAGAGAGCAGAAAGAAGGGTAATTCTGTTTTGGGCTACTGTCAGGGAAGACTTGTTCACATGCATCTGTTGCTTCCCTTAGCTTGTCTTCCTTTTTCCCACCCCTCCCTGCTCAACTTCCTTTTTTTTTTGTAGAACTGGTATCCCATTGGTTCAGGAATTTTCATGGTGAGAAAAGGAGAGTTTCTATATGGTGGCAGCCTTGGAAAATATGGTCATCTACACATCATCTGTTAGTGCATATTGCAGCTTAGTTGATCTCTGAGAACTAAGAGTATCTACATGTTGACTCGTATTTCTAAAGAATGAGGAAATATGAAATAAGAATACTAATTAAAAAAAAACACAACCAAACACAAAAACAAATATACAGAGACTAGAACTTACAAAAATATGATAGTTTGTATCATCTATCCTTTCAATACAAATTCCCTACATCTAGTCTTCTCTAAACTCAGAGCTTGTGCAAAGACTATCACAAGAACTTTATTCATGCATCTGAAAACATCTGTAAGCCCAGTCAAGTCTTGATTCTGTTACATACAGTGAGCTAGAACTTTTTAAATTCTTATTCAGAACTTTATTTGATGCAGAAATAGTCACATTCAAGATGATGTATACAAATGATGCACATGCTTTATAGGAAATACCAATTATTTTATGTTTCTGGTGTGAAGATATTGGTGATGAGACAGAATAGCACTCTTTCAAGGGTTAACCTGAAGTGGAAAACACAGATCTGTAGTCTGTGTTTGGCAGATACATATTTCTTGACTCTGTGGCTGATATATACATTTAATTTTATTTCTATTTTTTTTCTTTTCCTTTTTTTTTTTTTAAACTAGATTTAAAAGTAAACCTGATATTTGTAAATGTCTCCATGCAGGGAAGGAAACATACACTTTACTGAATGGAACAGAGTCATATGCTCTACAAGCTATAGGATAGTTCAGAGCCTCTTATCTTCCATTACTGTGTCAGCTGTCATAACTCTTCCTCTATCCCAACTGCTTTGCTATAAAATTTTTATTATGAAATACAGCTTGCAGCTCAGGGGAAAGTACTGCTATTCAGTTTATTATGCGAATGCCAGTGTATGATCAAGGCTGCCTCACTAACTTGTCCCTGGAGAGGAGAAATGCATTTCTTCTCTTCAATTTTCTCCAAAAGACATTTATTGCATTGTCATGTTTATTCTTATTTAGACAAGTAACCTCAATATAGCATATAACCTCTGAATTTCATTTCTTTGTTGCATGCCCATCACATGTAAATCAACAACAGTCTGCTTTTACATCAGCAATAAATGAGTCTATACTTGATGATCATCTTTTTTTTCTTTTATTTTTTAAGTAAATAGGATAAGGATCTAAAATATGAATAATGTTTTTTCTTGTTCTCATGTTTTAATGATTATAATGTTGGTATATTCTTTGGACATAATATGAATTAAAGAGACTATCCTTTCAGACATTTACTATGTATCCTTTCTGTTAGATCATTTTACTATCAGCAGGTCTGTCTCGTCAGCAGTCATATAAAAGGATTGCTGTTTATGAAATTTGCTGTAGAGAACCCAGAGACTTGGGAAGAAGGGAGAAATACAGGGTTTTTTCTAAATTCTTTTTCCATCTGTGATGACTTCATATAATACCATGAATCATATAGGAAAAAAAGGGCCTCAATACATAGAGAGATACAATAGATGGATAGATAGATGATGAAATGTGTGCCTTTGCTTGGTACAAATCTGAGGAAGATACCTGTTGGGAGACAGAGTTTCATTATGTTGAGGTAGCGCATGAATTTTAAAATCAAAGAACTCAGACCCTTAAACTGGGAGAAATAAGTATGAGTTTTGCAGGCTAGAGCATCAAACTTTGCAGACACTATTCATGCGACTTGGCAAAAAGCCAAACCATCAAGCAACTTCAGTGATTTGATTTTTTTATAATAACTTCTGAAAAATAAATGCAAGTATAGATAAAGATGAAAGCATCATTAAGATGCAAAGGACTGCCTTGATAAAATGTGTGGTATGCTTTTATTTCAGTAAGTGTGATAATTCTTTCTTGTTCCTTTGATAAATATTTCTTGTGATTTAAATTATTTATTTATGGCCTCTCCTTTAACTTTGCACTTTATTGACAAGTTCTAAGTTGTTGCCATACAAATTAGAACACTCCCTTTTACATCACATCACAGCCCTTTTTACACAAACATTCTTGCTAATGTGTCCTGTGGTTGGGAAAAGGAGATTGGAGGCAACAACTGACAGTCACTTCACCATGATGCAGGGAAAGCCTACATCTCAGCTTGCTGCTTTGGCTTGCCATCTCTGTTCACTAAATCCATGAACAGGCACTGCAGGAAAAACAATACTGCTCTTGGTGAAGATTTCAACAACAACAAAAAGATTATAGGCTTTTTTATGACAGTATTTAAATGTAGAATTCCCAAACGAAAGACATGTCTGTCCAAAGAGTTTGAAGAGTTGCTCCTAAAATGAGTGAAATAAATTCTGGCAAGGGTGGTTAATTTGGAACTGAGCAGGAGGGTGCAGAGGAGGTTTCTGGAACTGCTGCCAGAATTTTCCAGAATTGGCACCTGCTCTGTGCCAATGACTGGGGAAGATATTAGCTGGAGAGCTACTATGGTTCTATCTAAATACAGAAAAGAAAATGAAGACCTTCTGGCGCAGTGTTCCTCACAGAATATCTAACTTTTCAGTGGTTTACAACTCCTTTCACTGTTAGTATCTCCCTTCTGGAGCATATCAGTCTGACCATTGCACAGATATGGCAAGTATTGTTTTATTTCAAGCACACCAAAAGTTAAAAGAAAAAAGTATTTGAATTATGTTTCTTTTTTTTTCTTTTTCTTTTAAAGTCCATGTACCTAGTCAACTTCAGAAGAAGTTTCTTAAAAAAATTCTTCAAAATTTCTTCAAAAAGAAATTAATGTAGTCTCACTAAGAAAAGTTTGTGAATGTCAGCTGATAATAAACAACATGATTTTTTAAAGGAAATTCTTTCTAAGCTTTGCATTTCTGATCTGGACTTTGCTGAGGCCTTATTTCTTTTGTATCTGATGAGGCACAACATTTAAGTTCGCTCTTCTAAGGAGGAGAAAATACTGAGTCGTCCAAGTGCCCAGCATAGAAGAGTGTCCTACTCCATTCCCAACCCACTTTCCAGATTGTATATTCCTATTTTCATTCACAGGTTAGGTTAACTCTCAGACCAATCACATATACATCAAATACCTGTCCTGGATCTCTGCCTTTTATTATGACAATTTCAAGAAATTACCTCTAGGAAAAGAAAATAAGTGCAATAGTTAAAATGGCTAGTTCTTTTGATATTAAGGACTAGTGCAGTTGACCATTCAAAATCATGATCAGCAATCCTTCTTCAGTCAGCACTCAATTCCAGTCATGCACTGTGGGTGAGGAATATGTAGATACTCACATGGAATATCCCCTGACTGTAGCCATCAGCAAAGGATTCCAGAGTGAGTGGCACTTCAAACAGGGGAAAAATTATTGTACTAGCAGCAATGTGAAATTCATGCTTCTCAATAATATTTTTAACAAGATAAACTGTCAATAAATAGATAACATTACATCATAAATTTTTTTTAAATTTATGGCTGCTTTTTAAGCAGACAGGATTCATTGCCAAGTACAGTATATTAACTGTTAAACAGTAAATCAATTTTATTGTTTGCCTGTGTTAAAACCACTTCTTTTAAACTACAAGTAACACTTGAGATTTGGCAGTAACAAAGGTTGATTTTAACCAAGAGAATGCTTGGCCAAGTTAACAAGTTCTGAACTACATATTTTATTCCACAAAACTTAGCTGAAGAGAAAGCGATGAATGCGCAGAAACATAGGACACACCTGTGTTGGTGTACTATTCCGTTTTCACTAATTTAACAGTTTCAACATATAAGTAGTCTGGAAGCAATAATGTTATTCACTTTTGTTTTTTATTCATTAAAACATCAGTTGAAAGGAAAGTGCACCTCTTCTCCAGACCCCACTGACTCAATACTCATTAACCTGTGTGGAAATATACATTTTGGCACTAACGTCAGTTAGTGGAAAAAAAGGTGTGTAAAAGTAATAGAGATATCCATAACTTGAATGCTTAAGAATTTTTTTTTTGTATGATACTATAAGCAAGAGTTTCTGCTTAATTCATTTAGATGATTTGCCTTTTATGAGATCTGTTGCACAGATATCTATTTTTAAAGATGTTTGTTTATTATCTAGGTTTCAGTTTCTCAATTTAAGAGGAAGTTTAGATAAATTGTCATGATTTATATTACAATCCCAAATGGTAATGAATTATTGAGTTATTTAACTTTTCCTAATATACAAACAGAACTGCTATTGACAGAGAAATGGAGAAGAAAAATTGTTTACAAATCATTTGAAGAATATTAAACTATTTGGTTTTGGAGAAGTTGGCTCTGAGTGTAACTTACCATTCATTTCTATGGATATGGCACAAAACCATGACCATCAAGAACCAGCTGTGTCCTCCTTCATGAAAATATTATTATTGATGTACAATTTTAGATGAAATAACAAAAATATACACTATTTAGGATCAGTGATTTCCAGAAGAAAACATAATGAAAATTCCTATTAGATATGAATGAGTATTGAAGATGGCTGCTCTCTGTGGTCTTGATGCTTATAGTAACAAGACTATGCTTGGTAATTTGCAAATTAACCTGTGTAGCTCCTCCTGACATGTTGAAGATTGCATAAAAATCCTCTATAGTTTCCTAAAACAATGGTGTTGAAATCCATAAAGAGTGTGTAAAATAGGAATAATTTTATATAACTAGAGTTTCTCAAGAAGAGATTACATTGGTATCCCTAAAACAGTACTAGTGTATTTCAAGACAAAACTATAATAGAGTAATTACAGATGCTTAATAGAATTGTCTGGGTTATTTCATCATCTACCATTGAACCACTTGTAATTTTCAGTGACATATTTCTTCCCATAAATACTATTTTCAAAACATCTTCAATTTCTTGAACAAAATACTTGCATATTGTTGCTATAAAACTCAAGACAATGTGTGATTAGAGTCAAACTAAGTCTGGCTTTCAGAGCTTTTACAGGAATTTCATTGGTGCCTGAGGTTTTGCAGTTCTTAAGAAATTAAAAAATGCATAAATTCAAAAAACACTCGAATGAACCAGAATAGGAGAGAACTGAGATGTAAATTATGGACATCCAAATTTACAGCACTCATATCTGAACAAACAGATGACTCCAAAATCATAAGGCCCAAACTTAGAGCAGATCGAAATCAAGTTCTGGAATAGAACCCAGTTTTTTTCTTGCATCACAGAGTTAGGCTCTTTGTTTTCATATTTTTATTTTGGAGTAAATTAGTTAGGTTTCCACAATTACACAAAACCTCCATCTTAAAGAAAATAGAATGTGAATTATTAACCTCTTGTTACTGAAATATTTTTACTCCATTCTTTCTCTTTAAGTTAAAATACTGTGAAGGTATCTATTAAAACATATTGCATTCACTCAGTCATGTCATCATAAAAAGCTATTAGGGTAGTTGGGCATCATTTATCCTGGGTAATTTCGTACCCAGTCTTCCCAAATGCTCTCTTCTCTTTCATGTTCTTAACAATGTCTTCCCAGAGGACTTAATTCACAGTTTTCATGTGATTAGGCTGAGGAAGCCTGTGTCTTCCTGATTTTCCTCCTTGCCCTTCTTGAAGATGAGTATGACAAATGTCTTCTTTCCTCTTCCTGAGAATCTTCTATGATTGCTAACATTTTTCAAAGATTACTGAGAGTTGCTTTGTGATGATATGTACAAGACCTCACAGGAATGCATCTCATCTCATCCTGTGGATTTGTAGCAGAAGCTTTTACTGATCGTTATCTTCCTTAACAACAACAGATACGGCATTCTCACAGATTGTGATGTGTCATTACATCTTGTTGTTTCCACTGCTACTACAGATCGCTGACAGCATTTGAACTTCAATTCCTCCTACTTATTTCTCATATGCATACATTTGTGTACAGACAATTGAGGTAACGTCACTTTCTAAAGTGCAGTGAGAGAGATGGCCCTGCCAAATGAGTGTTCTGCTCTATTTTTCCTTCATCTGAAATGGATGGAAGGAAATCTCTGGGGCTCTGGACACCATTCTTGACGCACCTAGTTTAAAATCTGCCTTACTATAAGATTAGCAAAGCCTGTTGGCAAAGATGCTTATGCCCTCCTTCGTCAGAGGGATCTCACACCTCCCAGCAGCTCTCATTCTCTGGTTATAAAATCCAACATTTTCCCTGTGACATGAACCATACAAACAAGTGTTGGTCTGCAAGATGTATACCCACTCCTGTATCACATACCCCAGCTGCTAGAGCTACTTGGTCCTCTCAGAATTACCCTTGATGATCTCATTGTTTTCCCTTGTACGGACCTGTTGAGTCACGGCCTGAACCACTGATTGAGCACCTGGAGGAAAGACCCAGTCAGCCCCGGAAGCACAGGTGAAGGCAATTCACCTGTGCAATTGGAAGAGCCTGGCTCCACCCCTCTTAGGCCTCATTTAAGGGCTGACTGCCATGGAAGAAGGTTCTCTTTCTGGAGATCCCTCTTTTGTGGAAGCTCTTCCTTGTGAACCCAGAATCTACTGACATGGGTGAGTGATCTTCTTCCCTTCCTTTAGAGCACCTTTCTATTGTGCCAGTCCTTCCACCTCTTTTGTAATGCCTTTTTCATTGTGTTGATCTTTCTAATCACTACACCCCTAGAATAAATAGTAAAAAGTCAGAGTATGAGAGAATTTTCCCACAGCACGGGCCTTCCTTCCATAATGGTGCTTCCCAGTGCTAGGCACATCTCTCACATCACGCTCCACAGTGTTTGACTCACATTTGGAATGCTGGTGCTCCAGGAGCTGTGTTGCATGTAGTGGTGTAGTCAGATCAGCCATGGATTGATCATGTTTTTGCATGAGTGATGCTCTGTAAATACAGCTGACAGATCACAGTGCTGTTTCCCTGTGCATACCTTCTGTTCATAACATCACTGAAAATGAAATAGTGCAAGTCTACCATGATTTTAACTGAATGTCTACTACCAGCTTTTCTAACTGTGGGTAAACTTTAGCATTTCCTCTTCTGTCAACAATAAGCAAAAGATGTTTTGCGAATTTCTTTATGCTAAATTCTTTTTTTTGCAAACACTTTGTGAAGAAAAAAGTATAGATGTTTTCTAATTAGAATTTGGTTGGAGTTCCTTTTGGCACTCTAGCATACTGCAGATTCAAAATCCTGTCACATCCAGACTTACTGTATGAAATATTAAAAAAAAAAAATCTATTTCATGAATCATTTTTTTTTGCAAACAATAGAAGTACAAAAAGGAGCTAAACAAAAAGCCACAAATCACATGTGAAAAAACAGCAGATGCTAGGCTTATGGTGTACAACATACAAATATTTTCCTTCTGAGGACAATTCTATTGTTTATAAAAGTGAATTTTGAAAATAAATGACTGGTAAGCTTCTGGATTGCTAAGAATTCCTGAAGACTGAGCTAAAGATTTTAGTTATTTTGCGTAACAACTATTTTGAGGAGGCATCACTTTTCTTGCACTATGAGTCATCTGTAAAAAGATTGTAATTATTTTGCTATTGCTTTAAAGCTCTGTATAATAGGCAGATTTTCATCTTAAACTCCAGGTTTCTACAAACTTATTGTGTCAAAGTCTGTCTACAATTCATAGAAGACCATGTTCAAATTGTGCTGACAAATAAGCTTCTGTGTGATTCTCTGTGTGACTGCTAGCAATAATTTGCAGCTCTTTGCTCCTATGAAGTTATTGCTGAAAGAGTAAAAAAGAGCTACATTCAATCACCTAAAACCCATTTAATTTGTGTTTTTTTCTCCTGTTTCTACCATATTTATAAAAAAAATATTGTGAAGTGTTAATTACCAAGGATCACAATGGTCAACAATAGTTTGGAGGGTCAGAGAAATACATAACTGCAAAATCTAACATGTGTAGCAGCCTCTTCCATGACTTCGAGTATGCTGATCTATTCATGTGCAGAGCCTTTTGGGCCATTAGCAGCCCATATGAATTTAAGAAGATGTGAACATAGCCAAAAGAAATAAGTGGAACAGCTCCACCACATTTGTAGCAAAGGTCTTTAGAAGCTACTTGAGAACTTGATTTCAGGGCATGCAGCTGAACACTGATGAAAAAAACATACACATCCTAGCAATTTACACTGTAGCAAATTGTGCAGGAGGGAGAAAACCAGCAATAAAAATCTAGAACAAGCAGTATTGTGTGTTGGCTGTGGAGAAATAGTTACAAGTATGGAAAAGAGTCTGTTTTTACATTGATGTGAGTATAAATCTAGGAACATGTTAAAAGGATGATTTTCTGTGACTCTGAAAGGTCTGAAAGATCACACAGCTGCAGCATTTGTTTGAATAGACATTTGTTTCCTGAGTGAAATTAGTAAAAATGCTGTGCAAACAACAAAAGCAACTAAATTTACATCAGAGGTTTGTAGCCAGGGTGCTTCTTCACACAGCTGAGCACTAACTAATCAACTGAGTGCAGAAGGTTTACTTTTCCCTGGTTAACTGTTGTAATTAAATTGTTTCTTTAGCTTGGAGAAGTCAGTAGAGAGAAAGTGGGCTAAGGAAAATTGTCAGACTCCTGGTAATAAAAAAATATAGCTGAAATATAAACAGCATATTTTAGGGAGAGATATTTCTTGCTAATCTTCATGTGATTCTTTGGTAAAATACATAGCTTTTTTTTCTCTGGGTAATGGTTTGAGGTAATGGTTTCAGAAGTGTTTTCTTCTGAGACCTAATGCATTTAGAGCAGAGACACCTGTGCTTTTGGCCCAACAGCCGCCTTCA
This sequence comes from Numida meleagris, assembly GCF_002078875.1. NCBI lineage: Eukaryota > Metazoa > Chordata > Aves > Galliformes > Numididae > Numida > Numida meleagris. The sequence goes on along the minus strand of NC_034411.1, from coordinate 81,321,248 downwards.
CTAGTTCTACTACTTGTGCTGATCATGCTGGATGGCTGAAACAGAGGCTCATGAACTCATCACAAAATGTGTAAAGATTGCTAAGAGACCCGAAACTTTCTTCAAAAGATAACTGTTTTTATTTGGCCTCAATGCTAGATGGATCTGATAGCTCATAGAAAGAGGATGGAGGAAGGAATGGGGAATGGGTCAAGGAAAAACTCAAAAGGGTTATATTTAATTATGAAAACAATGTTTTTAAAGTGACTTCACAAACGTCCAATGCTTAGTCAGGTATATATTTCTGCAGGAATATTTTGTTTTCCCATACCAAGGTGGTATCAGGGCAAAACCTTCACAAACACCATGTGGCTTCTCTCAGACTACGTGGATACCCCACAGATCTGCTCAACTTCCTTTCCTCAGCTGCCTGCCTTGATCTGCAGCCTGAGCCCCAAGTAGTTGTCCAGTTCAATGCCATGTTTCTAGATGCCTCACTAATTCACCCTCAGTATGGATAGAAACCACTGAATTTTAGGTTAAGTTTTGCTATTCTTTTCCTTACCGCAGTCCTTTGTTCCTAGTCTTTACAGATTTTTATTTCATCTATCCACCTATTGAAAATATTAGAGTTCTTATAAATTTTGTGTTCTGTTTCTCCATTATAATTTCTCATCTTATTGCTGACGTGCTCTGCTGGTATTTTCTGAGAAAGACATGCTATTTATGCAGATTTGTCTTTTTTGTTCTAACTGAACCTTAGAACTACGTTCTGTTAGAAAACTCTTGCTTTTTATCTTTTAAAAATATTTTTTATTAATAATCTGATTATGAAAATGTTTGATTAGTTAAAACTGTTGTTAAAGAGACAAAGCAGCTAAGTTTTGTGTCTCAGTCATTCATCTTAGGCCTTTTGGCTAAAAACAGCTAAACATAACAAAGGAATTCTGGCTTTGTAAATTTTCATGTTCTTAAATCATTAAATGGGATAAGGAGAAAGTTCATATAGATGTTCCAAATAAACAAAAGGCTGCTGTGTGTGGCAATGGTTTTTTAAATTCCAGGTAGAAAGCTGTAGTTCTGGAAATAAGTTAGAAGAAGAGTAGAAAACAGCCAGGCTGCACAAATGCCTAAGAATGGCTTTAGTGATTTCATTATTTTTATTGTGGACCTTAATTTAGTCCAACAAGTCAGAAAAACTTTGGGAAACTTGATTTTAATAACTTGCAGAAGATAACATTTATTTAGCTTATTATTGCTCTTGGCCTTGTGAAGCTGATTTTCAGAGAATTTCACGGTTTTCCATGAAATTGAGGAAAGGCTCAGTAGGCTGATTTCTTCTTTTTTACACTGGTATTACAGGCAAATAAAGAGCAACAGAATGAGAATGTCCGAAAGCATTTACAGGACTGAAGTGGAAACACTGGAAACAAAGTCTGCTGCTTTTGTTTAATGGCTCCTCCTTTTACAACTGGGAGGAAAATTTAGGTCAAAGTAACATCAGTGTATTCCATTTCTGTTCTGAGTGTTGGTAATGCACTCTGTAAATTGACTGTTTAGGGCAAGACACCATGAATGTTAAATCTAGCTCACCTACAATAGCCATTTCTCTTCTCTGGAAGGCGATTCAGGGCAGAGACAAATTTCAAGTTTTCTAATCTTTTTCTCTCTCCACATATTGTAGAAGGAGACTGTTTTAAGCTTCTGAATATCATTAGATACCACCATCAAGTTTAAACATGTAACAGGTTATTACATTTCCTGCAGCTACTCTTCTGTTTGAGACAAATTGCTTTTGTTTCATGAGAAAACGTATTTAAGACAGTCTTGTTCTGAAGAAGGTAAAAGATGGGAAATCCATCTCCTAGTGTATTAGAAAGAGCTATTAAGCTTCACTTCTAATGTACGTGGTGTTTTAACCTGAGTTAGCTGAGCTTTGAATTGTTCCATTGCTTTCCTTTACCTCTATTTGCTAGTTTTAAGAGCCTTGTAATGTTTATTTTACTTAGAGAAAATAACAATTATGCTTTTCAGGCAGACTAAACAGGAAGGCCATTACTTCAGCCAGACATAGTACCAAATTGGGATCCGTAGATTAATTTTGTTAGTTTGCTGCCTTTTCCAGAGCCACTGCTTTTTCCATTCTGTATATTTGCCCCATTTTTCTGGTTTCTTGATTTAGGACTTTACACTTCACTCCAATAAAATAAATCATTCTAAGTTTTGTACCTGAGTTTGTGGGCAAACTTCTCTTTATACCTTATGTGTCATCTTCACTTTTTCCATGTCACCAATCTTAATGTTATTGCACTTGCTATATGGAATGCACTGGGACCTCAGGTTTAGCACCAACCCCTACAGTGTCACTGATTGACTAGAAATTTATTTGATTATTTACATAAACTGAACAATTAGTAGTCCCAGTTGTACTTGCTAGTGTTGTCACCTCAGCTTGATTGCAAAGTAATTTGATGGGAGCTTCTGTCTAAACTTTCACTGATGGAAAGCCAGGTTGTTTTTACGGTTATTAAACAAGAAAAATGAGGTATTTATTTCTCAGGTCACCTGTGCTACTATTGTCCCTTTATTCCCATATTGAGAAATCTTTAGCCAGCTATGGACTGAGGTGGTCCTCATTGTGATGATATCCTAAGCTGGAGGAAAACCTACCCTATGCCAGTGATCCTTCACTGCTATCACAGAGGGTATTTTGCGCGATAAAAAAAATTTGGAGTACTGCATTCCTCCAGCCTTTAAGAAAGGTGTAATGCCAATGTGATATTCCTGCCAGTGCAATTTGGAGTAACCTTTACACTCATAAGTGAGTCAGGCTGGGGTTTGCTCTTCTGTCTCACACCACTTTTTCCCTTTGAGCTCCATGGAGTTGGTTTTGATTTATAAAGACGTAGAATCTGCTAGGTTGGAAAAGACCTACAAGATCATCCAGTCCAACCACCCACCTACCACCAATAACCCCACTAAACCATGTCTCTCAACGCTATATCTAAACGTTTTTTGAACACCTCCAGGGACAGTCATTCAACCACATCCCTGGGTAGCCTGTTCCAGTGCCTGACCACTCTTTCAGAAAAGTAGTGTTTCCTAACATCCAGCCTAAATCTCCCCTGGTGCAACTTGAGGCCATTCCTCCTTGTCCTGTCACTAGTTACAAGAGAGAAGAGGCTGACCCCCAGCTCACTACAACCTCCCTTCAGGTAGTTATAGAGAGTGATAAGGTCCCCCCTCAGCCTCTTCTTCTCCAGACTGAACAATCCCAGCTCCCTCAGCTGCTGATCATAAGGCTGTGCTCCAGACCCCTCACCAGCTTCGCTGCCCTCCTCTGAACACGCTCCAGGGCCTCAATGTCTTTCTTGCAGTGAGAGGCCCAAAACTGGACACAGTACTTGAGGCGCGGCCTCACCAGGGCTGAGTACAGAGGGACAATGACTTCCCTACTCCTACTGGCAACATTATTTCTGATGCAAGCCAGGATGCCGTTGGCCTTCTTGGCCACCTGGGTACACTGCTGGCTTATGCTGAGTGTCAACCAATATACATGAGGATTGAAGGTATAAATGAGAATCTCATAAATTCAAGCATTTCTTCCATGAGTCTAACTTAAAGAATACAGCCTTACAAAATGTACAAGGCCAACAGAAACCAGCTGAACTACTCACCTATTTAATCTGATGAAAATGGATCCAGAACAATAAATGTTAGCTTGTCAGCATCCAGAGGAAGGAAGAACTTGGTCATTATGCATGTTTGTGAAGAAGCCAATTTCAGTGTTGTTTATTAACACTTACAATGCATAAATCATATAGAGACATAGTTCTCACCTAGACCTAAGCACCTGAAACTGTTTATTGGCACATTTCAGTTTATTGCTAATGAATTTTAATAGCAAGTGGTAAATTTTTTTTTTCCTCATAGGAGTCAGAAAACCTCTATCAGCATCACTGGATTTTGAAGCTGAAACACTGAAAGAAGATATTTACATGGCTTTATTTCTTTGCAGCTTTACAGTGCTGTCTTACCTAAAATTGGCAGTGACATAAGAGTATATTACTAGTTTAGGGTATGTCTGAGATGAAGAAAAAATCCAGATTCCAAAATAAATGTTTACATTTAGGCAAATGCCTTTTTAAACTGTTCATCTCTGCCCTCAGATTCGTATCAGAGGCATTTCCTCCCTAGGCTGCAAATGCTTTTGCAATTAAATTGCCTTTATTGCATGATGAAGAAACCACCCCAAGTGAATTCAGTGAAACACCACCAGCACTGCGCAAGGATGGCTGTGGAGCCTTGCTAGGGAGGCTTGACAAGCGCCCCTCCTTTGGGAATTCTACTTGATCTCTCAAGGGCTACAAGCAATTCAGACCATTCTTGGCAACATGCTTGTTGAAACAAACATTATAGGGAGCTGTTGCTACTGTAATTCTCTCAAATACTTTCTGCTGGTCCCCTCTAATCATGAGTTTGGCCAAAAGCACCATGGCTAAAGAAGGAAAGTCTCATGAGAAAGAAAACCATAGAAGTTCTTCCATGAACTCTGCTAGTAACGTTTACTTTAAAACATCCTTCATATTAAAATTATCTCAGAAATATGAGGAACAATCTACAGTGACTAAGGCACAACTCCTTTTCCTAGAGACGCAAAAAGATGCGGCTGTAGTAAGCCTGAATGAAAATAAATGTGGTCATTTGAATGCACATCCAAGTTACTTTTAGTTCCTTGTTCAATGTTACTAATAATTGTGTTCCACTAAAGGCCATCTAGGAAGACAAATTAACGTATCAAGATTTTTACAGAAAAAGGATACAGAATAAAAGAATTTCTGTTAATACAGTTTATGAAAAGAGAGATTTTGCAGGTGTTCCATGTTATATTTTTGGATTTCCAAATCTGCACCTAATATTTTTTCTTTCCATAGTGAGTATTGTAGATTAATCTTTATCCAAATATCTTTTTAAAAATATTTTGAGTCCTTTTCAGTAAAATGGATATGAATTATAAAACAAAATATTCATGTTTGCTATAGGATTTGGCACTTCATTACTCCAGGAATGATTCCTGCACTAGTAAACTGAGAAAAGGATGAAATCTAGAGCTTACTAAGCAGAGGTGTTTTCTCCTATATTGGAGTGAAATTTTTAATTCTGTTCTTTTTTCTACTAAAGCTGGAAAAAAAAATATTGGTTCTGGCACTCCCCATCCTGTCTGTAGCTTACAGAGTAGCATGTAAGCCAGATTCAGTCATGGTATGTGTATGATATAAGCTACTCCATGAAATCCAGCCTGAATTTAACATGATGTGCTGTACATGCAAAATGTACAGAAGAACAGGCTGGTAAAAACACTGAGAATAGCTTTGTCTTGAGCTGTTTATATAGAGATTCCTCCTAGCCTTCCAGATGGTAAATAATCTTGACCAATTTAGCTGCATGCTGGCTAGTCTTGTTTACAATACCTTGGTCCACTGGGAGCAAGAGCTCAAAACCATAGTAGTGATGTTGTGTTCAGCCAGAAGGAAGGATGAGGAATGCATCCTCCCCCTTGTTGGATGCTGGACCATCTAGAAATGACATGATGGACTGCATGTGTGTCATGCAATGAAAGGAATTTGATAACCACCACATACAAACAGTTTGAGGGATTTGCTTCTATGGCAGATCTTCTCCACATTAACTTTGATGTTAATAGAATCAAGTATAGATGTTCTAATGTGAGTTACATAGTAACAGCACACTAATGCTTTTCAAATATGAACTAGAATCTGTGTAACAAATACCTGGCTTCTGTAAGATCAATATTTCCTAATCCCCATTTCTTTTCTTCCACAATTAAGGTAAATTTGATGATCTAGAGATTTTTGATAGCTGGAATGATAAAAATAAGCACAGAAAGGAAACTGGAAAGATTTTGTTTTAAACAGTGCCCCAGCAAAAGACTATCTGCTTGCTCTGAATTCCCTTCCAGACCAGTTTATCCCAATTACACTCCTGGAACTGTGCATTAACCCTAAAAACCATATTCAGACTTCCCTTCTGAGTAAACAACTTCTCCATGATATTAAGGAGATATCTAATACAAGTCACTTCCAACACCTCCATAGTGCAAAGAACTAAGGATTTAAAGCAACGACTAACTTAAATCTAAATGAAAACATTCAGTTGAGGTGTATACTGTGATATTACATGTTTTTTGAGTTATTTCGATTCAGATAGGAATTTGCAGAATTTTGGAAAGCTTGTGGAGAACTTATGAACTCTTATTTGCTGAAATAGCTTAATATACATTCTCATAAAATATGATTAATACAATTGTATATTTAATTTTTAATATAGAGTATATATGTAGAGGAAATAATAATTTTTTTCTAGAAAATTATTTTAATTACGTTATCACTATTTTTGAAAAACCTTTGTTCAGTTCTTGTATCATGGTACACTCATATTGGTTTCCAGTTATATTATCATTATAGCACAGATTCACTGGGAATTACACTGGGCAAATATGTATGCTTGTTTTTTTTTTCCTTTGCTGAAGCACAGTAAAACAGTTGGGTGACAATGACTATCTCACTGACAGTGAATCTTACTTAAGTTTGTGACTAAGATTCTAACTTCCATCCTGTGTTTTCATCAATTAGGATATCTTTAGTAAAATCTATAGCACATCCTGCTCTAAGTAATATAAGTTCATGCTCCTCATCCAAGATATATTCCATGAGTTGAGTTAAATGCACCATGTCCATTTTATATCAGACATTTCTCAACACCATATTAACTGTCAAAATAGCTTGGAAAGCCAGTTACCGGTAATGGTGTGTCTGGCAACTAATAACAATTGCATAATTAGATTTCATTTTCCATTGTCCAGTGATCTAATAGGAAAAGCATTAGATACCGTAGACTGTTATTTTTCTTACAACTCTTTTCAAAATTTTATCTATTAGAAACTATCCTAGAGCAAGGGCAAACAATGTCCAGGTACTTGTTTGAATACAGATAGGAAAAACATATGCTTATAAACTGTTTCCAAACATTTGTCAGACTCCTATCTGTTTACAGGTCACACGTGACAAAGCAGCACCGCAGACTGGGGAAAAATAGTTTTGCTATGGAATAAGAGAACTTCTCTGGCAGATTTGTTCTTAGCCTGTTTTTTTCAGTCAAGAGACATGGGTTGTTCCCAAGGATTGTTCTTAGTGTTCATAAACATAACAAATACAAACATTTTAGTTGAGAGTATTCAAGGACAGGGAAATATGACTGACATTCACAGAATATCAACACTTATATGAAGCTACAGAGAGAGAAAAGAGTGATAGAGAGAGACAGTATAAGTAGATGTTATTGTAATACCAATTAAAGGTGAAAGAATGAAAAAGAAACAAATTCAAAAATGGTAAGAAAATACCAGCGTTATATCAGCTGTTTATACATTACATGAAGATATGGACAATGTGGATTTTTCTGGAAAGGTTTTACACAGTTTACTTCTCTCTTCTTTTCTAGCTTCCTTGCAGCTAGACCTACTAGTCCAGTCACAGAATCACAGGGTGGCTGAGGTTGGCAGGGACCTCTATGTCCATGTATGCAATTTGCACCAGTACAGGTTGAGGGATAACCTGCTGGAGAGGAGCTCTGTGAAGAGGGGGGATTGAGGGGGGTCCTGGTGGACAACAGTTTGGTCATGAGCCAGCAGTGTGCCCTGGTGGCCAAGAAGGCCAATGGCATCCTGGGGTGCATTAAAAAGAGTGTGGCCAGCAGGTCAAGGGAGGTGATCCTCCCCCTCTACTCTGCCCTGGTCAGGCCTTACCTGGAGTATTGTGTCCAGTTCTGGGCTCCCTGGTACAAAAAAGACAGGGATCTCCTGGAGAGAGTCCAGCAGAGGGCCATAAAGATGATGAAGGGCCCGGAGAACCTCTATTATGAGGAAAGGCTGAGCAACCTGGGTATGTTCAGCCTTGAGAAAAGAAGACTCAGAGGGGATCTGATCAACGTCTATAAATATCTAAGGTGTGGGAGGCAAAGGGACAAAGCCAGACTCTTTTCAGCCATGAATGGTGATAGGACAAAGAGAAACGGCCACAAACTGAAGCATAGGAAGTTCCACACAACTGTGCATAAGAACTTCTTCACAGTGAGGGTGACAGAGCACTGGATCAGGCTGCCCAGAGAGGTTGTGGAGTCTCCTTCTCTGGAGATGTTCAAGACCTGCCTGGATGCCTGCCTGTGCAGGTTGGTCTAGGGAGCCTGCTTTGCAGGGGGATTGGACTCAATGATCTAGAGGTCCCTTCCAGCCCCTGCAGTTCTGTGATCTAGTCCACTCAGAACAGGATGCCCAGGACCACATCCAGATGGCTTTTGAAGATCTCCAAGTGGAGAGATTCCACATTCTCTGGGCAAGCTGTGCCAGAGCTCAACCATCCTCACAATGCAGAAGTATTTCCTGATGCTCAGAGGGAACCTGCTTTGAGATTGTGCCCATTGCCTCTTGTTCTGTCCATGGACATCACTGAAAAAGAGCCTGTTTCTGTCCTCATTGAACCCTCCCTTCAAGTATTTGTTGACATTGATCAGATCTCCCCTGAGACTTTTCTTCTCCAGGCTGAACAGTTCCAGCTCTCCCAGTCTTTCTTCATAGGAAAGATACTCCAGTTCCTTCATCAGCTCCATGACCCTTCATTGGACTCTATCCAGTCTGTCCATGTCTTTCTTGTACTAGAGAGCTCAGAAAAGGCCACCACACTCCCCATATGGTCTCATCAGTGCTGGGTAGAGGGAAAAGATCACCTCATTTGACCAGCTAATTAACTAATAAAAGTCACCACCTTTGATCTGATACTTTGTCTCATGCAGCCCAGAGTAGTGTTAGCCACCTTCTCTTTGTTGGTCTTTTATACTTTTCCTCCTCCTTTTTGTCTTTTCCATACTTCTCTCCCAGATTGTATGGTGTCCACACATTCTTCTTCAGAACTTCCACTCTAGTGGCTTCTTTTCATCCTTCAAGTCCAATGTGCTTATTCCATCATCCTATCTTATTCTATAAAATCTGAGTCTTTAGAAGTGTAATTCCATTCAGTGATAGTTGTATTTCCCTCAATCCTGCGTTGTTATCTGCAACTAGTTTATGTACATAAAAGAGAAATGCATTTCAAACTGACAACCTCCTCCTTTTTTTCTTAATGCAGACAGTAAATCTAAGACTGATTAATCGCTAAGGTGAATCAGTCAAAAGGTAGATTTGAAATCATTAGTTTGGGAAAGCAGTCAAAATATGTTCTCTGAATTAAACTCCTGTTGTCACTTAGGTTGTAGCTAGCTTTGGTCCAGAGTGACACTTTGGGTAAGTGCAGAGATGGAACACAATGAAAATGCTACCAAAAGTGAGCTATATTTATTTATTACTGAATAAATTAAAAAAAAAAAATCAAAAGCCAAACCCAATCAAAAATAAACAAGTACACGGTTGAAACAAAGTGGATATGTTAGAAACTCTGTATTGCATGTTGCAACAAAAAATGACTGCTTGCATTCTAGAGAAATCAACACTTAACTGCAATATCTAGGATCATTCCGATTAACTAAATTAAATAATTCTGTTTAACTAAGATAAAGGTTTCTGAACAACGAAGTTTATAGTAATTGCTTAGTATTACAAATTCAACAAGAGTGCTGGTCTTTATTTAGCATCCTGAAATATTTACAAATATCTTTTGTATTCTACTGTCACTTAGCTTAGACTCCCTGCTAATAAGCTTAACTATCCCAGGGTCCATTTTCTGACCCTGAGGCCAACTGACACAGTTTGACCATTGCTTTCCAGGTTACATTTGAATTACTTTTGGGGAATGTTCTGTGGTCCATTGTAATCCATGATCTGTGTTGGGGATTAGTATTAGATATTCTAAACTCAAAAATAATAAAAAATTGAAGAGATTATTGCAAGATTTTAATAGCAGAGATGGCTGAGTTCCATATGTCTTTCAGAAATAAGAGGAAGAATTTCACTTCTGAATTAAATAGAACCTGTGCTTGTCTGTGCACTTTAATCATTTTTGTATTGAGAAACAAAATCTATCATGGAAATAATGAGCAGAAGCATCTATTCTAGCGGGGCTTAATTTTTGTGATTCAGCACTTTTTTTGTGCTTTTTATTGTTTGCTTGATATTTTATAGTGCCTTGGATTCACTTATAGTTGTAGATTTGTTCTAAACCATTGTGCTAAACGTGAAATTTGAAACAAAACTGGACTACAATCATCATACTGTGATTTCATGTTGCAGGATCTCCATAATACACAGTACTGTACTTGCTTCCAGAACTTCCTGCTTGCTAAGATAAGGCTCACTGCAAAAGCAAATAAGCCTGTAAAAACCAGTTCCCATAGCACTGTTTTTGACCCACTGCTTTTGGCTGTGCTGAAGATGGTTTGCTTTAATTTATCAAACTGGAAGTCGAAGTTACAGTCTGTTTTTGAACAGCTTGTTATGAGTTTCCACATACCCTATTCCCCTTTGCTTCTGCTTTTTTTCCAGGACTAAGTCAGGCACGCTTGGTTTAGCAAACCTCTTGCTCCTCAGACTTGGCTTCAATTCCATTCTCTTATTGGTGGAATTCCCAGTTTCTGAGAGTTTGATCCCACCCTTACGTGAACTGGCCTCTGCTTTTAAGCTGAGTGGTACCGAATGAGCATTGCATCTTTGGCTTCTACTTGCGCAAATGTTAAGTGCTGATCAAATTTTAGTATCAGAAACTTAGTCTGAAATAGGTTATTGAATTTAACAATGCTTTGTCTGGATTTATATACGGTTTCATTTTGAATTGGTACAAACGCTAAGTAAATACTTTGTTAACTATTTGGCAAATCTCCATAAATTATCAGATTAAGTGCACATGTTGGATTTGCAGAAGATAAATGGATCTTCCTTCCTCTGCAATGTACTACAAAAGGTTCACGGAAAGATAATGGACAACTCTGGTCTCACACATTCAAAGAAGAGCCCAGAAATCAGATATTAGTAGAATGAGTTCTTAGATTATTTAACAAATACAAAGTGTAGAGCAAGTGGAGAAAAAGAATATGTGATTCTTTAACAGATCAAAATGAATATTGAGAAGAGATGTGATAACTTTTATAAACGTGATCAGTATAAATACCAAGGAAGAAGTAAGGAGAAAGGAAAGAGTGTGAACTTACTGATATACATTAGTCAGCAGTAATTTTAGCTACATTTTCAGAAAGTTATTTTCTAATCCAGCAGAATAAAGTTTTTGAATACAGTCCAGTATGTCAGAGGACAGAAGTTAGCTAAACATAAGATGGAGTGTAGTATATTGCTAAACAAGATTTATGATTCACTTGCATGTTATAATTATAAAACAGTGGATATGATTATCTGGAAGGTTTCTTACAGTCTTGTGTTTTGTATACTTATATCTACACAAAAATCCCAAAGATTATTCCATAGCACAAAAGTTTAACAGTTCTGTGTTGGCACTCAAATTATTATTTGAATATAAATGGAAGCAAAACAATTATTTTAATGACTTATTCAGAGGCCATTTTATAATATGTTTTCCCCCTCTACTCTGCCTTTGTAAGGCCTCATTTAGAGTACTGTGTCCAGGCCTGGAGCCCCCAGCATAAGAAAGTTGTGGAGCTGCTGGAGCAGGCTAGAGGAGGGTCACGAAGATGATCAGATGGCTGGAGCACTTCTCCCATGATGAAAGGTTGAGGGAGTTGTGCTTGTTCAGCCTGGAGAAGAGAAGGCTCTAAGGAGACCTCAGTATTTGAAGGGAGCAGGAGGGTGACCAATGTTTTACGTGCTCTGATACTGATAGGACAAGGGAGAATGCCTTTTTACTAAAAGAGGGGAGATTTATGTTAGATGTTAAGAAGAATTTACTCAGAGTGTGATGAGGCACTGGCACAGGCTGCACAGAGAAGCTTTGGATGCCCCATCTCTGGAGGCATTCTAGGCCAGGTTGAATGGGGCCCTTGGCAGTCTGATCTTGTGGGTCGCAGCCCTGACTGTGACAGAAGAATGAGAACTAGATAGGCTTTAATGTTCCTTCCAACCTCTGCCATGCTATGATTCTGTGATACTATGAGTCTATGAATACAGCATTTTCCTTCTTAATTCATCAGACTCAGTAGTTGCTAGATTTTAGAGAATGTAATTAATAATCAGCATTTCAGAAATATGGAAATGCTTTGATAAGTGTAATCTGGACTTAAAACTGTGAAAAATGAAAAATTACATTAAAATATTCTCAGATCATTTCCAGCCCTATTTCCAGTTCAATTTCTCTTCAATTTCTAACATTAAACAAGTTTCCTTTTGTTCTTTTATCATCAGAGATGCAAATAGGAGAAACTCAGATGTTGGCTCCCAAATTGGCGTGCTTAAGTATTGTGAAAAACAGAGATTTCAGGTTATAACAGAAAACCTCTTCTACACAAGCACAGAAAGGCAATGCCAGGAGCAAGAAGCCTAAATAATACCCTGCTGCATTGTTTTCAGGTCCATCACAGGAGCCATCGGGAGAGGTTTGGGAGGGAGATTCAAGAATTCAGAAGGGACACCCGATGAGTGCCTTTTTAATTGGGAGGTTGAATGCAGGAGAATAATGTTTTTTATTGCACAGGATTTATTTTGGGATATTTAAAGGAGGAACCAAGTGTAGAGAAAGAGATGGATTTAGGTAATTTGTGGAGAAATATGAGTGGGGAATTAAAAGAGGTATAGGGGAAATATATATAAAGGTTATGAAAGTATATGAACTCAGCATAAAGTAACTATTAATGTCAAACATAATGAAAAACTAAATCTTTTATCTCCATTATACTTTGGACTTCATGGATACAGTCCGAATTTAACAACTAATTTTAAAGAGATTTCACATGTGTGTATTGCTTATGGATTTCCTCATTTTCCACTAAAAATGTATAAATAATTTTGAATTTCAGTGAAATCACTTCTTATGTACATGCAAATACATTTATGTGTTCTTTCCAATGCAGAGAGTATGCTTCAAAATAATAAAGCAGTGGAATCTAGAAGTATGGAGAAAAGCCAGATTATTCTGAAATAAACTATGATTCAGACACAAGTTAGCTTTTGGGAAAATATGAGTGTAATATATGACAAGAAGTGAAGATGGGTCAAAAAAGAATGCTCACAGATGTGAGATATGTCAACATTGGAGATGAAAAGCTTGAAAAATATTCATCCAGTAAAAGTTATTAATGAAAACGAAAAGCAGAGGAATTACGTCCAAGACATTTTAATAAGAAGCAAATTGCTGCTTCTTATTGATGGTCTCTTGTTCTAGATGTTATCTTTTTTGTCCTCCAAAGTACAGTGAGGAATAAGTCCAGACTCTGGAAATAATTATCTTGAAACTAAGTTCTTGTCTTATACTGGCAAAAATGTCCACAACATGTAGCACAAAGTTGAAATACGCTCAATTTTCTTTAAACAGTTCAGCTGAAAAAATGAAAAAAATTGAGGTTTCTGGCTTGCGAGGCTCAGCATTATGTGTTACAAAATGTATGCTTAAGTTTCCTGGTTTATCAGCTTTCTAAATTTCCTTCATATCTATCTCTACTTCCATTGGCAGAGACTAAGAGTTACAATTAATGCATATCAAAATTCTTTGGAATGGCATGCATGTGTTGAAAACTTGCTGAGAAAATATGTCTGATTTATGAGGAAAAAACAACAACAATAACAATAACAAAATATTTCAAAGAGCTATTTTTCCTTAATGTGATTCAATATATGTGAAAGTTAGCAAGAAAATATTATAACATCCTATTTCATCCATTTTATAGTTATTTGTTTGCTGAGGCAAGCAAACAATCATCATTTGAAAGGGTAACAGCATGTGTCTCTCTAAGGAAAATCAGGTCAATTTCTGTATTACATGTTAGGGAGCATCTGGTGAAATTTTATTTCAGAAGTTTTATAATGCTGAATGATTGATTTAAAAAAAAGAAAAAAGGAAAATGAAAAACAAAACAGTGTGTCTACTTAAATGTCCTTTTTCAGGGAGTTTAGAGTCACTAGAAAGCCCTTAACCACTTTAGCAAATCATGACGATTTTAACAAAAAATAGTTGCCATACATCTTCTTGAACCTCCTGATAATTTTAGTAGAATTGGATTAAATATAAATGATGCCAAAAACCAAAAAAAATAAGTTCTTTATTGTTTTCAGAAGTCATCTTTTGACATAATCTGTCTTTACAAAAAACATTCAACGTAATTTAACCCTTTATTAAAGGTCTGTTAAGTCTTTCAAGAAGCAAATCCTAAATCCTTTCTGGTCCTTGATTTTTCTGATTCCAGCAAAGTGTTTTTTTTTGTTTGTTTTTTTTTTTTTTTTAAAAAAAACTCTTTCCTTTCTCTAACTTCCCAGTAGACCTAGTAATTCCATAATAGCCCAATAAGCATAGGGCACCTCATGAGCAGTACTGTAAGCTAGGTTTTCCTTTGTTGCAGCATCCTTGAAGATATTTAAGGCAAATTGTGGTGCTGCTGTTGTCTCTTTTGATACAAATGTAAATATTATATGTTCATTTATGGAGATTAAGACAACATTAGGACACACAACCCTGGAACTATGAGGGTTTTTCAATTGAAGTTATTTTGAATTATTTAAATATATAAAAATATATATTTGGCTACTGAGACTTTTAGAGATCATATGCATAACTTTCAAATTCTCTTTAAAAAGACCTTTAAAATCATAGGCTTAAGAGAGCAATAACATCTTAATTACATCAGAAACTCCTTTGCAATTCTTGCACTAAGGTAGTTGGGTCTTTAGTTATAACAAATAGCATGAAAGTCATTATTAAGTTGTCAGTGCTCATAACGTTCTGGTTGCCTCTCTAATAAGACAAACTCTAATTACATTAAGATACTTAACAGTATATGTAAAACTCTCTGCATTTTACAGAATTGGAGCAGTGTATGAAAAAAGGGCCTGCAGCTGTAGAGTTGCAGTGGACTGTCAGAGTTATTGGGAGTAGTCCAAGTGTGGGCAGTGTGCTGTAAAATAACAAATTAGGGAGGAGGCACTGCAGCATGCTGGTGAGTTATAGGGTGCTGGTATGAATGAATGATTGTAGGGACGGAGAAATTTATGAAAGGTCACAGGGAGAGAGTGAGCAATTTCCAAGATGTTACTTAATTGAGAAAAAAATTGCATAAATTAATGTCTGAATGTTGATATTCAAGCTAAACTAAAGGGTTGCACTTTAGTGAGTAGTCAGCTCATCCCAAGCTCAAATACCTTTCTGCACTGTCACAGATGGCTCTATGGCAACAAAGTGTGATTTCACAAAAAAAAGTCTGGTGGCTTCAGGTAGGAATAAGCAAGATTTGTAGTTTTAAGGCAATGCTCTTTGATGATAAACAATGCAGGGAAGCCAAGATTTAAAACCGCAGCCACTTAGCAGCATTTGTCTCCAAGTTTTTCAGGAGGCATGTTTCAACTATATTAAATAGAAATGAATTTTTTCGTACAATGCTTCCTTGTTCTTGAATTTGCTGACTGAAGATAGGTCATCTGTACTTTCCTACTTTTCCTACTTTTTTTTTCCCCTACTTTTCCTGAGCGCATAGGAGATTTTTCTCTGCATATTTTCTGTAGGTCTTTCTGTGTAAGGAACTGTCAAAACTCTGCTATTCACAACTTAATTTTCATGAGAAGGAAAATGAAAAGGATGACCTTTTCTTGCTTATGTTATTTGACACCTCTTTCTGGTTTTTAAAATTGTTGAAAGGCAGCACTTTCATTTTTAAGTTCCTCAAAGCACTCATGCAGGACTTCCAGTTTTAGGTTGGCATTCTATCTGCTTTTTTAACCTGTCCCTCAGATTCTTTTTTACTCTGTTTTTTTTAGGGGAATAAAATATTCTCATGATCTCCTGTATCATACACCAATACATATGTCTTTCACTCCTTTTCCCTGACCTAAAAGATGTAGCATTAAGACCACTGGATATGAAAAATTTTGAAACTCACTGAAGAGAACTGACTGCTCTTCTGGAGCGAAGCTGATTTGGGAGAGAAAGTGAATGCTGGGATATTTTACTTCAGTTCACACCACACTCAGACTCCTTAAACAATTCTTGGGCCCTGGGAAGAGCTGTATAAAGCAACAGTTCCTGCCTATGCTATCAGCAGTGATATGGCACCTGAAATTTGCAGCCCAGAAAACCAACTATATAACAGGCTGAATCAAAAGAAGCATAGCCAGCAGGCTGAGGAAGGTGATCCTGCCCCTCTCCTCTGTGCCAGTGAGGCCTCTCCTGGAGTACTGAGTCCAGATATGGAATCCTCAGTACAGGAGAAACATGGACCTGTTGGAGCATGTCCAGAGGAGGGAGACAAAATCAATCCAAGGGATGGAAACACCTCTCCTATGAGGAAGGGCTGAAAAGAGCTGGGGCTGTTCAGCCTGAAGAAGAGAAGGCTCTGGGGAAACTTGATAGCAGCCTTTCAGTATCTAAAGGGGAGCTACAGGAAAGAAGGGGACTGCGGTGACTGCACAAGGGGAAATGGTTTCTGGCTTAAAGAGGGTAGATTTAGGTTAGATATAAGGAAAAACCCTTTTACAGTTGAGGGTGGTGAGGCACTGGAACAGGTTGCCCAGAGATGTGGTGGATGCCCCATCCCTGGAGGCATTCAAGGCCAGGCTGGATGGGGCTTTCAGCAACCTGATGTAGCTGTGGATGTCCCTGTTCATTGCAGGGGAGCTGGACTAGATGACCTTTAAAGATCTGTTCCAGCTCAAAGGATTCTATGAAATTACAGCTTTTGAGCACAGAGTGTGAAGGTCCAGACAAATGGGGGAAGTTCTGAAACTGCAACAGTTTGAAAAATCCTTACATATACCTAGGTATTCACCTCCACTTGCTGTCTCACAAAATCTTTGGATGCATATTTTGAGGCACGCAACTAGAATAGCATCCAGTCTCATATTAATCTTATTTTTTTCAGCACAGCCTCTGCTACTTTCCTTTTTCCCACCTCTTTTTCACCTTTTTACCTAAACATCTGCTTCCACTGCTCCAATCCTATATCCTTGTTTGTGAGAGCCATGCAAACAAACCCATCTGATATGCATAATGCAATGATTGGTTTGTGGATATATTCTTGTAAGTGTATCTGAACCTTGTATTTTACATGTCTCTGTCTGTACAGTACTAAAATAACATCATATAGAACAGGATATATAGCACTGAGCATTGCTATGTGTATGCCCCTTTCTTTTTCCTGTGAAAACAGCAGATACATTCAAGGAGAACAGTAAATCTCTGTGGCAGTCCTAAGCCTGGAATGCATTTATTTTGCCTACGGAAGACAGCAGTAGCAACATCCAAGCCACTAGAAATTGGAGCTTAATATATTAAATGGCCATGACACTTTCAAAATGTAATTTAACCTCTCTGTGGAATGTATGTTTTTTTTCCTACAAATTCCAACAGAAGAGAGGTTGTGCATATGAAAGTTCATTTTCATTTTCAGATAAAGGAAGAACTTTTCTTGCTAAAATGAACATAAAAATTGCTCAAGAGATTAGAAAAACAAGAATGAAAAAAAGGATCATTGTCTTATTTAAATCTCTAGAAAGCATTCAGAGAGTTCTGTCTTCAGATTTTAAATTCAATTCCTATAAAAATACATAATTAGTATTCTACATTAAACTTTTCATGATTTCAAGGTTCCGACTGTATCATTATTATTCATCAATAAAAGTCTCAATAATGAAGATTTTTTCATAGAATCATAGAATGGCCTGGGTTGAAAAGGACCTAAAAGATCATCTAGTCTCAACCCCTCTGCTGAGTGCAGGGTCGCCAACCACTAGACCAGGTTCCCAGAGCCACATCCACCCTGAATGCTTCCAGGGATGGGGCATCCACAACCTCCCTGGGCAACCTGTTCCAGTGTCTCACCACCCTCTGCATGAAAAACTTCCTCCTAATATCTAACCTACATCTCCCCTGTGTCAGTTTAAAACCATTCCCCCTTGTCCTATCACTATCCACCCTCATGAACAATCATTCCCTTTTTACCTTGGTTTGGATCAAATCTTTCATAGACAGAGCTTCTATGCCTTCAAAATTTGCAGCATGTGCAAGTCTGTGGGCTTGCTTAGCTTGGAAAAGAAAAGGCTCCAGGGAGATCTCATTGCCCTCTTCTAATACTTGAAGGGAGCTTACAAGCAGGAGAGGTCTGACAGTGATAGTACAGTGGGGAATGGTTTTCTAGAAACTCAAAGAGGGGAGATTTAGGTTAAATGTTAGGAAGACATTTTTTACTCAGAGGGTGGTGAGGCCCTGGTTCAGCTGCCCAGAGAACTGTAGGTGCCCCATTCCTGGAAGCGCTCAAGGCCAGGTTGGATGGGCCCTGATCAGCCTGAGCTGGTGGGGGGCAGCCCTGCTCAAGGCAGGGGGATGAAACTAGGTGACCTTTAAGGTCCCTTCCAACCTTAGCCATTCTATGATTTATGATTCTAACCTTGGGTGAAATGGATTCAGAATACAGATATAGATGAATCAGCTGATGTATGAAGACAAAAGCAAAGGTTTCCTTTCCAGTTCCAACTATTACATCTGTGAATGGATTATTCTTCTTTCAGAAATGAATCTTACTTACAGAAATGAATCAGCATGACAAGAATCAAAAATAAAAAAGTAAGCTTTTCACTTGTACCTTGAATTTCTACCCTGCCTTTGGTAGTCATTTTCTCTTGTTTACAGAAACCAGTAGAAATAGGCCATTGAAGTTTATTATTGTGAGAAACTACAGATGTTACAGTGAATATAGAGTTTTGGGTTTTTTCCAATTTTCTACAGCTATTCTCAGTCAAACACAGAGGATACATAGATATGTAATCTTGCCTTTTACTTACCTGCTCAAAGTACTTGTTTTGCCTCCAACTTTAAATCCAAGCAAGTTTCTGTTTGTTTTATTAAGTACGTAGTGATATGAACTACTGATATAAATTGAGACAAGGAGTTTTGTCCTGGACCTGGGGCTTTTAAATTAGTGCTGGTATTTGGTCACCAAAGCAGAGCTTATCTTGCACAGTGATGAAGAACCAGCTAATCAGTATAAAGTAGGAAGATACATATACTCATGAGCTTTCTAAAAATAAAGCTAATGAAGGAAAAAGCAGAAACTGTTTAGGCAGTCAAATGTTCTTGAAGCTGAAATTCAAGAACAATAACAGAAATAACCCAAACAAAAACTCTGGCAACTTGAACCTGATTGTTTTGGTTTAATCTGTTTTATTTTCCCAGGCATTCATTTCCTTTGGTTGTTTGTTTTGGATTTTTCTCCCACATCAATTCTTTAGTTTGTTATTTCAGAAGAGACTTATTATTGGTAACGCAAATTTTCTTTTAATGTAAACTATTTTCAGATGTATCTGCTGAAGTATAAAAGAATAAATTCCTATTCTTATATATATAAATTTCTAAATCTCCTGTTACATAATGTATTTAAGAACTCATCTTGTATTTCTTTTACTGTATAAGAAGTCACTGAACAAATTTATGCAAATATAAGGCAGAAAAAATAGAAGCAGAGGGCATAGTTCTTTCCCTTCTAAATGTTCTGTACATTTACAACTTAGAAATAATAAAACTTACCAAACGGATTTCACTAGTAAGGTAGTCTAAAGTATGATTTTTATGAACCTAAACCTGTAAGTTCTGAGGTTTCCTAACAGCCCTTACAGTGAGAGCAATATCTGCAGATTGGTTATGCCTGCAATTAAGAATCAGTCAATTAAATTTACTACATACAGATTGGTAAGCTCTGCTGTGTGATTTATAACAGTAGTAGAACTTAAATCAGGTTTTCTTTTACTTCAGATATGCAGCTTTGCAAAGCAGGTCATAATTTTTCATCCTATAGGTCTATACCAGCCTGGTTAACCAACAACTCAAACTTTCTTTACAACAGCTTTTATTTTCTGAATATGCAAAACTATCTGTAGTAAAACTAGTGGAGTTCCTCATTTTATCATCAGAGGGCTGGAATACCTCTCCTCTGAGGAAAAGTTGAGAGTTAGGGTTCATCAGCCTGAAGAAGAGAAGGCTCCAGGGAGACTTTATTGGGCTTTTAAGTATAATAATAGGAGCCTACAAGACAGAAGGAGAAAGATTCTTTACCAGATCCTGTAGTGTCAGGCCAAGATGTAATGGCTGTAAACTGAAAGTCCGTAGATTGGACATTAGAAAGTACGGTGAGGCACTGGAAGAGGTTGAGCTTGCCAAGAGAAGTTGTGGATGCCTCATCCCTGAAAGTGTTCAGGGTCAGACTGACTGTGGCTTTGATTTCTATGATTCTATGATTTGT
This sequence comes from Numida meleagris, assembly GCF_002078875.1. Lineage (NCBI taxonomy): Eukaryota > Metazoa > Chordata > Aves > Galliformes > Numididae > Numida > Numida meleagris. The sequence goes on along the minus strand of NC_034411.1, from coordinate 81,300,869 downwards.
TCTCCCACAGGAATGTGGGTGTTGTAGGGCTTAATCTTTCTATAATGCAAGAGATTCTCTGCATGCCCTGATCACATCATAACAACAAGACCAAGTGCTGGGTCCTTCACTTTGATTACAATGATGCCATGCAGCACTACGAGTTTGGGGCAGAGTGGCTGGAAAGCTGTACGGAGGAGAAGGATCTGAGGATGTTAGTTGACAGCTTGCTGAACATGAGCCAGCAGTGTGCCCAGATGGCCAAGAAGGCCAATGGCATCCTGGCTTGTATCAGAAATATTGTATCCAGCAGCTACTTAGTGCCCGTCACAGTTCCAACTTTTTTTTACATTTTTGCTTGGGCAATGAACTTGTAAACATATCTTTCTGTATTTATTGACACAAGAAGTAATTATTATATGATTTTTTATGATATGCGTATACTGAAGCAGAAACTGACAAATTCAGAAATGCACATACATGCAGTAGACATGCAACAAATATTCAGCAAGTTATTTTGCAATACATATATGCAGGACATTTTAAAGGTACAAACAACTCAATAAACAACCAAAAGTTCTATGGCATACAGAGAATTCTGGTTCTCTGCAGTACAGAAATGAACATATATTTTATAGCCACTGATATTAAAAGAGATCATGATAAATGATGAATAACAGCACAAATGCTTTAATATGCAGAATTACAAAATTTTACAGCATAAATATGATAATTTTGAATAAAATTGGGCTCATATTATGTTATTGCTGTAGTACCAGCATGTTCAATATAAGGTAATTGTAATGTAGCTCCAAATTCTTTGAAATTTACAGTAACAAAATGCCATCTTTTCTCTATTCAGATTCAACAAGTGGTTCTTCCACAACTTGAATTGTCTCAATTCTCTTGAATTGTTATGATTGGTAATACATTTATTTTTAGTGAAGGATAGTTTTGTTATGGCTGCACAGGATGTTCCTTTTTTTTGTTTCAGACAGCAAACTGTTACTGTATTTCCTTTCATATGGAGCTGATATTCAGTGCCAGAGAAATAATCACAATGCAGCCACCGTCTAAATTTGCTGTGCTCACAGCAACCCTTGCAAACCCTGATTCAGTCAGCAAAATATTTTGGAGACAGAGTGATGGCAACATATGAATATGTGTCACCATCATATTGTAGACACATTTCTAAGCTGGTGTGAGAGAATTTAAATTCTAATAAAAATATTTGTTCACATTGAACACAAAAAGAATTTAAGCATGATTAAAAAAAGTAGAGGTGTAATTACATTTTCAGAAAACCAACTCTCCTTTTATTTTAAAGTTCAGCCAGTTTAAATATTGCAGCTTTAAAGCCACTATGAAAAAGAGATGAACTAATAATGATTGATTGGTCTTCTGTGTTTTATAGCAACTCACAGACACATTAATTGTTTCTCTTCACTCATGTTACAAGCATATGACTTGGTAATCATTATATGCAGGCCTCAGAGGCTGATTAGCACATTTCCATGGAAGTTAATGTCTTCTGCAGAAGGCAAACTGCTACAGTCAACTGTAGATAGTCTGTAGAAAGTGTATTTTCTTTTTAAAATTTGGGGGGTGGAGGGAAGCAGAACATAATGACATATTTTACACTCCTTACTACTGTACTAATCAGAACTGCTCAGAAATCTCTCCACTGTTGAGCTCAGGATGCAGTTTCGCACTATGGCCTATAGGTTATGGTATTACATTACAGTCACAAAGCAACAAAGTAGACTCAGAAGAGTACATTACACCACTTCTGGAAAGGGGCAGAAATTTTCAAATGAAACTTTATTTATCAGAAAATGTAAACTGAGAAAAATTGGAATTTCTGCAGTACTGCATCTGTTTAGATGACAAAAACAACATTACCTGAAATAGTTGTTGTATGTAGTCCCTGCATAGAATATCTGGCTGAAAGTAATCCACCTGAAAACAGAGAGAGTGTGTAAAGCCCAGGTGCTGGGTAGGGGTTATTTTACCATTTTAAGAAGTAGGGTGATCTAACAACCAACATTCTACCCCAAACCAGATGAAGCAGAGATGTGTTGGGCTGCAGATAGCTTTACTGAGTCCTCCACACACTGTTTAACCAGTTTTGTTATAACCAGCCCACCAGTGAATTCTCTCATTCTTTGTCTTGTGAGTCTTGGTTTCTGGTAGGAAAAAAAGACAAAAAACAAACAAACACAAAAACACAAAACCAATCAAACAAACATAAAAAATCCCAAACAATCCAGACCTGGAAACTTTTCACCAAGTGATATTCCTGTATTCTAAATAGTTTTGGTGTTTCCCTGAATCACTTTACCACACTGTAGGTTTACAGGGAGATCACAGAACTGTTGGCCCACCAAGATCCCAGGATTTCATGTTATCTCAGACAGCATCAGCTGTGTCTGTTGTTTCTGACAGATGTTGGAATTGTTCCTACACATTTCTGCTGCTTGGAGAGTCCACAGCCTCCACAGGCTTTTTCTCACAGTTTTAACCCCCCCCCCTTTTCCCTACTGCCACTTAAGACATCGTTTCTTATCCTGTGAACAGCCAAAAAGCATGTTTAAATTAATTTAGGTTGTTTCTTTCATATTAATATTCCTGGCATAAAAAGTAGACAATCTCCTTTCTCTACCAGTTAAATCCTGTTTTGGGTCATGTATTAGGACTTGTGTTGGAGTAAAGCCATTTCCAATTAGTAACAGACTGATGCACTTATCACAGCTTCTCTCCCCTTTGACTCTGGTGTGCATAACTTTGTCCCAATACCTTTTAAGTTTCTGTCTTGTTTATAATACCTGGAGGAATTTCTCCCCTTAATCCTAATTTAAAACGTTACACTTTTCATTTGGAAGTGTGCAAAGATACATTTGCTTGTCTTTTGAGGGACTCTATCCTCAATCAGTACTTCACAGAGAATCATCCCACGCTTAGGAAAAACAAAGCCCTGCTGCTGACATCATTGGTGAAGCCATATTTATCCTTGGGCTGTCTTTATCCCTGTTTGAACCCTGAGTTTTTCCTTGGAGGGCTGATGAGAGTAACCCCTGCCACTGCCAGAGCACTGTAGTCTCTTGTGGTCTGCTTAGGTTCAATCCAGTGTACAAGGAGCCCAGATGTACCTCTTCAAGCTGTCAATAACATTTCAAGTAGCTATATGCAGGGTGGGAGGCAGATGGGTCTTTTCACTGCCACTAGGGGGAAGTCACCAACTACTTTTAAAATTCGGTTTTCTGCCTGAGAATGAGGGTTGTGAGGTTCCCATCAGTTCACATTTGAGTCTTTTTCTCCTCTGTCATTGGCATCACGTATTCCTGTCTACTCAAGCTGTATATTTATTTCTAGGGGTGAGAAACAGCAGCTTTTCTCTGAAGAGGTGTGTTACTTGCTTTATCCTGGTGAGGCAGCCACTACTAGGTGGTGTGACTACAGCCATGCACAAAGTTTTCCTTTTATAAATAACTTTTACATTTGGCTCAAACTTCACATGGTGACCTAGAAGTTCTGAAGCATCTCTTTGCGGATTGACTCCTGGTTTTGTCTACTCTCGGTGGGAAGGCAAGGGTCTTGGTTCTTAAATTTTATCCACAGACAATGTACAGCTCCCATTTTATGAGATAATTGGCCAAGAAAATACAAATACCTGTGTGTTCACAGATAACTAAAAATGTTATTAATTGAGTATTGCCATTTCAAAGTTTAAATAGCAAAATCAGGATGCATAAAATGAGTACTGGCTTTCATAAATTCTTGGTACTTTTGTTTCTTGGCTTTATCATATCACTTGTCTTTATAGCCTTCTTATATACGTCAGCAATATTGATATAGAGCAAAACAGTACTACACAGGAGACTAAGCTAGTTAAATAACACTGACAATGAGTTTGAGATATTCACATGGACAGAAAAATAAATTTACTGCATAATATTTGCAAAGGTCCATCATCTGTTCATCATGACTGTTCAGATAGTTATGCAATTATTCATAAGAATATGTTTCAAACATATTTATAACTTGTCTGAAAATTCATCTCAGAAATAATTAGTACAATTTACTGGTTTGTAAGAAAGCAGTTGTACCTATTCACTCAAAAAGCTGAAAGAGTAATGTATGATTGAAGTGATTAGTCAAGCTTCTCTTGAAATCAATTACATGTAACTAAATTGGTCTTATTAGTCAAGAAATACAAAAGATGAAATGTATGAAGATACTGTTATACAGTTGTACGGGAATTGCTAAGTCATGGCCTAAACCAATGACTGAGCACCTGGTGAAGGGACACAGCCAGCCCTGGGAGTCCAGGTGAAAGCAATTCACTTCTCTAAGTCTCATTTAAGGGCTGGCTGCCACAAAGGGAGGTTTTCTACTTGAAGATCCCTTCTTTTGGAGTATTTAGGGAGCCCTGATCCTTACAACAGTTAAGCAAATCTTTGCTTCTTTCTTTCTTTAACTGTATTGTGATTGTTGCCCCCCCCCCCCCCCCTTTTTTGGCAGTTTAGAACTTGTTATCTGCCATCACCTTTCCCTACACAGTAAAGAAGGATTTGCTAATGCAACAGAGCTGATTTGTGTGTGATGTGGTCGTTATTAATAATTAGATTTAATCTTTCACTGTATTGCATTTTTGCTGTTGATATAGGAGCCAAATTTAGTACTTCTAGTCTCTTGTGGTTTTCATTATTTGATATTTTTTTCCAGTATGATATGACACCAGGTGTCCTTAAAATAATCACCCAGTTAAAAATTGAGACAAAACAGGCTATTGAGGGAAAATTTTTTTTTCCTCTTTCGTTATGGTTACTTGAGAGTAGATGGAATATGAACATCTGCTTGTCTGCTGTGGCAGTATATAGTTTTACTTATCAAAAGGATATAGTTTTCAGAACTGCACAGAATGGATAAAAGGAAGTCCAGAAAATATTTTTCATTAAATTCAGAATTCTGTTGACTTGGAGATTGAGCCTCAAGACAAAAATTCATGCAAAAATAGGTAGGTAGTTCACCCTTTTCAGTTGCTAGTTTATATGAAAAAAAGAGCTGTTATGTCATACAGTGCAGCTTCTCTGTGTCTCTTGTACCATTTAGATAAAGCACACGCAGGGTTAGACTCAAACATCCAAGGCTGGTAAGCAAAAATATTAAATTTCTGAAGGCAACAAGATAGGCTTCAGGGAATGCAGTTATTACAGTATCTCTGCAACTAATGTTCCTAAATTAACCTCTTTGAAACAAAGATTTTTAGGCACACAGGTAACTATACCTGCATGAATAATTTAAAGCTATGAGGTCCATGTTCTTGCTTACAGTAAGAACCTTTTTGAATGTTTCACTTTTGGAGAATAGCAGCCAATTCAATTCAGGCATTAAAATTCAGAATAGTTCTAGGACTGATAGACTCTCAGTGGTTGTGGACTGCTCAAGCTAAGTTCTTCTGCCACATTTCACTAAGGCTCAGTGAGGACACCAGCCATGACACAGCCTGCCAGCCCTTGCTGACGCATGTAGATGTGGCACTGAGGGCTGTGGGTTAGTGGGCTGATGGCTGGACTAGATGATCTTAGAGGTCTTTTCCAACCTTAATGATTCTATGCTTGCGCAACATTCAAACCTCTTTACTCTAAAGATAGTCTCGTTCTTTCTACACTGACCAGCAGAATACTTGTGAAACAGATGCAAGGACACATATGGGAGGGCTGTTTTGGGTAGTTCACTTGACATTGACTATATTCCTCTGGTTGATATCATTATGATCATGTAAGTTGCCTGGATACGTATTTCACAATAAGCTTTGGAATTGAGTCCACTCTCACTGTTAAATATACCACAATCAGATAATCATAGAATCATTAAGGTTGGGAAGAACAAAAAGATTATCTAGTCTAACCATCAGCCCATGCCTGCGACTGCTCTAGACCATGTCACTCAGTGTGACATGTACCCTTTTCTTGAAAACCTTCAAGGATGGTGACTCCACCACCTCCCTGGGCAGCCTGTTCTAATCCTTAGCATAATAATTAATTCCATAATTACCTTTGTTTATGATTCAGAGGAAATTAGTAAAATGCTTTCTTTTGTGACTGCAACATTCCAGGAAAAAAGGTGGTGTAAGGCAGAGTAGTTTAATATCAGTCTTCAATCAATTTTACTTCAATTTTACTTTTTTTTTGAGTGCTGTAAAAATAAATAAGCCAATCTTGAGCATTAATTTTAAGGAGTTACTCATGTCATTTATGTAAAAATTAACTTACTTGTTTTTTGGCTTCCAAGTGTCTCGTCTTCTTTCTTTGAAGTAGTGATGAGAATAAATTATTTTTGAAGCAGTGCAGGTGGATAATCTCCAGTGATGCTGTGACATGCTTCAGTCAGCTCACAGTGCTCTTGCTTTGCTTTCTGTCCATGACCATGTGTTTCAAATGGACTGTTATTTGCAATGATTTTAACAGTAGGGAATAAATACCAAGAGAAAATACATTTGGCATCATACAGTTGTGATTTAAACAAAGATTGTCATGATTCTGTTACATTCTTGTGGTTTTCATCCTTTGAGCTTAACATGATCTGGAACATTCCTGCCAAAAATAAAATAAAATGGGAAGGGTAGGTCAAGGCAAAGCAGGACAGAGAAGGGAGCTTAGTCTTGTAAGCCAAAAACTGAGATACCAAATAGAAGATGAAATATACCAAAACTTTCCACCAGAAGCTAAAATAACTACACAGAGGTGTTTCATACTACTTTATCAAATGGTTTAAGAGAAAGCTAAGAGCTGCTACAGCCCTGGTGTAGAAGTGGTTACAACTCCTCAGGCTGGGGAGAATGCAGAAGCAATGCAGCTAGCCCTGTGGCCTAGAGATGCTGGGCAGGGAGCCCCTGAAATTGCTGAGGATTGCAGCTTCTAGACATTTCACACACAAAAACAGTTCTCTAGATGTCCAAACCTCTCTGCATTTAGCATTTTAAGATAAAACTGTATTGTAGTATATTCTGCATCTCACATAATGGGCCTGCGATAGTCTGTGCACTGACTAGGGACACGGTGTTAGGCTGCTGAGGCTGACAAGAATTTGCAGGAAAAATTAGGGAAGTCTTGAGCTGCATGAAAATTCTGAAGCACAAGACAGAAAACACCCATGTGGTTCATGAGAAAGAAAAGTTGAACCAGGCTCATTTGGTGTTGCTGTTGGTACTTGGAGCAGCAGGTAAATTGCAGTGTGTCCCAAAGGCTGCCCAGATGTCTGGGTGACCAGCAAGTCATATTTGGGTAGGTCTTTGCTACTATGAAATTGGGAATAGTTTACAGGTTCTGACAGTGATGTATGATAGTAGTTCTCTATTTGAAAAAGCAAATAGTTGAAGAGGAAAGCCAATGGAAGCCCATGTGGGTTGTGTGTGCCATCTGTATGCTTCCTGATGGGGAGGAAGGGTAAAGTGTCTTTAGAGCCCACTCATTGCCAAGGTGAAAAAGATAACTGCACAAAGCAGACTCCGGATGATCTAAAAATGGCCACACCATGTATATATCATAGAATCATAGAATGGCTTGGGTTGGAAGGGACCTTTAAGATCTTTCTATGTTTTCCTTGGGATAACCAGATAAAGACAATGTGGAACAAGAGCTATGTGTTGCTGCAGCTAACCTGCAGCTCAGCAAACTCTGGGCTGTCACCCCCAAAAGGGCAAGTTAAGAAGTTCAGCAATGAGAAGACATATCTGCTTTTTCCATTCCCTTCCTGTCTCTCTGAGCTGAATACCAACTGTCTGAATCCTAAAAGTATGTTGCTAAGACCTTAAAGAGCCATATAGTATTTGTACTGAAAAAGTTATAATCCATGAACTTGGTCTTTAATTGATTGAGTTAAATCGCAGTTAAAAAAAAAAAAAACAACAGAAAAAAACACTATATTTTCCCATGTTGGAGGCTAATGGCCTTAAAATTCTGCTTCGAGACCTGAGTGCAGTAAAACTCATTTTATGATCAGAAGCTGCTAGATCACTTCTAAATTCTTGATATTAAATTTGACAGCATTACCGCCCTCCAAAGTGCTCAGCACCTGACCTGTCCTTTAGAGAAGGAGACTCGTATTTTTAAGCACTGCATGATGAATAGAGTGATATTTAAGCAGTGCCACCACACAGGCCCCATTGTCCTGGAGTTGAAAGAAGGAAAGAAGATGGAGGGATGTGGTTTACTTAGACCACACATTTATTAATTGAACTTGTCTGGGAATTGCACAGCAGTATTTTTCACATTGAGGGATCATGTTTCATTATGGAGCTGTTTCTGCTTCATAAGGAGCTATATTTTCCCATTTCCCACTGCAAGGCCCCTAACACCTTTCCTTACACAGGCGTGATGGAGCATCCCAGGTTGTCTTGGAAATCTCTTCCTCCTATTCTCATTCTAGTTTAAATTTACTAAGAGGTTGATCCTCTTCTGGAAAATGAAACTATAGCATAGTTCATCTTTTAAAATACTGTATTGCAATTTCCATGGGCTCATCAGTGGCTAACTGCAATCATCTGAAATACAGACATGGAATCTGCTGTTAACCATCTTTCCTAATAAGGTAAATCACACAGTGTTTGGTCAATCTAACGAAATTCAGGAATGATCTCCAGTTTAAGCTCCTTTTACCAAAGGAGGCTAGCAAACCACAGATTAATGTTCATATCCACCAAAAACGTATTGCCAATCCAACAGGAAGCACCGTCAGGATATATTGGTTACTTCTGACAAACACTACACTATTATTCTAAAATTACAACTTTTCTTTAAAGCAGTCATCCTTTTGACATATGAGAAAGCTTACCTGAAATAGTTGAGAAATAGTCTCACTCACTTTTAAGTGCTTCTTTTTCTTACTCATTTTTAAGACTTCTTAGGTGTGTTTGCAGTCTGCATTCAATTTAATTGCTAAAAACAAGAAGGAAGTGTCATTGCTTCTGTACGTGGCCTGTCTTTGTAAGTCTGTCTCACTGATTCTCTGCGTATGGGTCAGGGGAGGTGGGAATATATGGGGATAACTGCAAATGTAAAAGACAATACAAGCCAGACTTTTCTGTTATTAAGCCTCCCCTCAGCTTAATAACTACATTTCACTCTACCTTTCTATCTAGGAAGTTTCATAATGCTATGCAGAATCATCCTGCTTAGGAGTTTTCCATATAAAATAAATACTGATCTGAAGCTCATTACTGAGCTATTCAGCCTCTCATCTTTCTTCCTTTTTAGAGTAGAAGTTTCTCACTGGCTAGTTTTGAATTTTTATAAAGCTTTATTTTCACTGCAATGATTCATAAAAGAAGGCCTTTCCATGCTGAAGAGAAATTTTCTAAGACATCAGTGCTACTGGTCACCTAGTCCTGATGAGAAGGTAAATTCTGCATTGAAGTTCCAAACAATTTGATAAAAAGAGGTTTCAGTGAATCTGAGAGTGCCTAACTGACTGAGAAATGCAATAGAAGAGACGGCTGTTCAAAGGGGGAAGTTTTAACCAGGGCAAAACAGTACTTAAACGTCTTCAGAGACAAGATTTGGTCCACACGTGCTTCCTGCTGTGTTATACTCTAGCTGTCATTGGAAGTTTGAAGAATTATAGATGTTTTTAATAGTTCTAGCCAGAAATACCTATCTGGGTATTTAATTAAATAACTCAGGAATTATAAAATACAAAATATTTTTTGATTCTTACTTTACACTTTTACTCTGTAAGCTACTGAGCATATTCCTGAAATTGGTACGCTTAAGAGAAATTTTCTGCAAGGATGTGGATAACTGCAGAAGTTAGAAGAAGACACAAGGAAATGGAAATTAAGCATTTGTAGAACATTTTTTTCTGGGACACTGTATGAAGACATTTGTGGGATCTAAGAAAGGACAAAGACCTACATCAGTGTGCATGAATGTGCTCTTTTTGGTCGTCAGCCAGCAGCAAGACCAATCCAGTAGTGTGTTTCAGCTGGAACCACACAGCTATGTGGTAGTAGAGAGTAGACAACAGGGAAAAGGAGCAAAACCACAGTACTTTGTTAACCATCTGTTCAAAACATCAGCTTCTTCTCCAATTCTGTGGGTTGCACCCATGAGAAAAGCCCTGGTCTTCTGAATGGATCTGTCCATGCAGTTTGTTGTACCAACCCAAATTCAAGTAGCTAAACAGAACAAAATCTGCAACTTTACTTTGAAAAAGAATTCCAGTTTTATGTGAAATCTGCACTACTTACTTAAGTGTGGAGAAAAAAACTTATTGCATCCTCTCCTAGGACAGATGCCAAGAGTAGACCTCAAAAGTAGCTCAAAGCTACAGATATACAGCTTCAGTTCCCATAGGGATGTAATGCTTGGACAGATTCTATTCCTTGATGAAAGGAATCTGAACCTTTTCAAATGCACAGAAGTGTCTCTTGGCTTTATGGATTATGGTTAGAAAGATTAAGTAGCAGAAGAACTGAGAGTACAGTCTAATATTCAGTTTACATAACTGTAGTGTAACTATAATTTCCATTGAAATTATATGGTACAATTTCCAGATTTGATTTGTATTGTTCACTGTTATTCCTGCATCAAACTGGCATGCCAAAATTTCACAAATATAATACTTGGAATATCTTAATATGGTGATCATTAAACTTCTGCAGAAAGCAGAGGCTAAAGGAGGAAATATGGATGAATCTCTCAGAAATACATAGGAATTCTACAGATATATGAAAAAATGTTTTCCTTATGATCAGACTCCAAAAAATGAAACTTTAGCCAACGTTTCAATAAATCCTTAATCTGTATTAATTTTGTCTGTTGTTGGTCAGAGTACTTCTTTGTTTTATCAAATTCTGTATTTAGTAATTGTTATCTTCTTTGCTATCCATTTGTTTATATGGCTTGTAGCTTCCCGTCATAGTTGGGAGCTCAGTTCAACTTGGCAAGAGCTTTCCACCCCATATAAATACGCCCATTGGGCAACACTGATCATTGATCAATCCCTTGATAGGAAAGTAGAGAACAGCGGAAACTTTTCATAGTGAATAGTAAAGACTTAATAGTCTTTAATAGTGTTTACCTAACTTCATGGTGATGATATGCAGTCATTTTCAGACCAGCTTTATTGTAAGCAAGCAGTCACAAATAAATTTTCATGTTCCACTGTCCCATGTAATTCCTATATCACTGACTTATCTGTTGGAGTCATTTACTTGTTTATTTCTTCTTTTTCTGGCAAAGAAGGCAATTTAGCTTCTTCTACGCTCATTCCCTTCTTGTAGCTGGAGATTTTTTCCTCCACCTTAAACAAAATAGAACTTTGTCAGTTCATGCTGCTGAGAAGGCATGAGTTGGCTATGAAAAGACTATTTTGTTTTTCTTTCCCAACAAAAATACAGTTTCAATGAAATAGCATTCTTAAGCTTTTTTTAATCTAAAAATCTGTCACGAACCTGAACTGCCTTAAAAAGTTTTAAAACATGTTTTCTTAAACTTATTCATTTGTACTTTTATTCATTGTACTTTCCTTTTTCCCTTTCTCCTTTTCCAAAACAAGTTCATTCTAATGACACTGTATTACCTAAACTTCAGACCTTGGAGGGAAAAGGCGCAAAAAGGGAATGTATATGTATTTCTCAGTGATAGTTTTTAGCACATGTTCCCAGTTTTCATTCTAACCCTCTTCTTATTCTTGCTTCTCTGGATAAACCTTTTTGAGAGGTGAGTCGTTTGTCAAAGAACGAAAAAAGCAATGCTCAGACAATCATATATACATCACAAGCTACTAGTCCAAACTGTATGTAAATCAAGTAGTTATGCAATGAAGCAATAACCTTTTCAAATATCTTATAATATTGCTTATAATATTATTATTATAATATTTAAAAATATATATTTTTAAAATCCTGAGGCAGAAGTAAATTGAACTGAAAAACAGAAGATAAGGAGTATGACTTATAATGTTCAGTTGATCATGCTTTTTTTTCCTCTCTGGAAAATGCTTCCACTAACTTATTAATGTAGGTATAATTTAATATGGAAAGCTAACAGAAAGGTAAATAAAGGACAAATTGTGTGAGGAAAATATGACAGACTAATTTGACAGCATTACAAAAAATGTCAGATTAAGAAAACATTCCATTTGAGTGACTATCACATCAGAAGTGATCTGAATCATAGTTTGTTTTTGTTTTGTTTTACTTTCATAGCATTTAGGTCAAACGGGATCACTGGAACATCCAGATCCTCTTTTTGTTTGTGAAGAGACTTCACATTTCACCCAAAGGCTTATGTGTTAAGCCCCTTTATTTTATTTCTTGTGTGCACTTGTGTTTGGCTGAAGTGTATTAAGAATTGTGCTCAGTTCCGAGCTCTAAACTGGAGAACAAATAAAGGATCATTTTCCTTGGGAGTTCACTTCGATGGCTGTCATTCTTGGCACTTCTGTTTTTTTAAAAAAATCTTTACTATTTTTTGGATCTTCTGTTTTCACTGATGACACAATTCTGCACCAGGTAGTCTTGCTCCACTAACTTTTGGAGACTTTATCACCATGTGTTTTCTATATGTGAAGAAAATCCTGAGAATTGCACTTCGCATCCTTCCATTCAGGATACCAACAGCAGAGCTCTGCAGTTCTCGCTGGAAGTCCTGTTTCTCCAGAAGTTCTGTGGTTCTTTATAACAACATTTCCTCTTTTTTTTTTTTTTTTTTTTAATTTAAGGAGGATGGGAAGGCAATGTGCTGGTAATGCTACCATCAGTAGATACTAACAATTAACTTTATATTGTACACTTATATTTCACTTAGGCTCTGACTACAGTGTCTAATACTAAAACAATTTTATTTAGAAATCAGTCAGAAAAATACAATTAGAATTGCTGATAAAACGAGAATTTTCCATTTTTGTTAGGAAAGGCTTATATCTGCCTTTCAAGCATTTTTTTTCTTTACAAACAAAACTTCTTGGATGTTGTGCAACATTTCCTTCTATTACCACATATTGTTTTGTATCTGAAATTCAAGCTACATTTTAGCAGATTTCACAAGCTGTTTGCAAAGCATGTGTCTGAGGCAATACCTTTGTTCTGTGGACAAGATTTTATGAATAATAGTGGTGGGGTAGAAGGAGAAATTCTACGCACAAACTGGTGAGCAGTCTCTTTGCTGTACTCTTTTAAACTGAGAATCTGGGACTAGAGAATCTTGCAGTTTGCTGCTGTGTGTGTGCTAACAAGCAGCTTTTTAAATGCAGTTATCTTGCTTCTGTTCTTCAGAGATGTTTCAGTTTCTAAACATAATTAAGTAACCATTCATACCAAGGCTTGTTACTGTCTCTCCCAAACCAGAGAAGCGCACCAGGTGAAGCCCACACCATGTATTACCACCCTCTTCCTTCCTTATCATGGGAAAATACTTTTGTAAAATACACACATTATTGCACAGGGGAGATTTAGGTTAGATATTAGGAGGAAGTTTTTCATGCAGAGGGAGGTGACGCACTGGAACAGGTTGCCCAGGGAGGTTGTGGTTGGCAACCCTGTACTCCGCAGAGGGGTTGAGACTAGATGATCTTTTAGGTCCTTTTCAACCCAGGCCATTCTATGATTCTATTATTGTGCTTTTGCACTATTGACTTCAACAATGATGTGATTATTCTTGCACTTTACTGGGTCTTCTGCATCCAATCTATGCTTGTTATAAAAAAAAAAATGTATATTTTGATAAAAAAAAACTCCTGAAATTTTATTTTTTTGCAGTCATTTGTCTAAATTTTCACCATTTATTTTTTTTGTCTAGAGATTAAACTCTCCTTCAGAATCTCCTCTACGTCTATATTCATCCTCTCCATTTCAAATTATAACAAACTGTACATGAGTGTCACATTCAGCAGCAACAGTCATAACATCTTTGTTCAAGATGATTTCCCTAGGCTTTCAGTTTCAAACCAAGGTTGGGGCTTTCTCTACTGTCTTTAATAAAACTTGTCTAAGCACTAAATGTATCCTTCAGGAACGTTGCTGGGATAAAATAGCTGTAGTTTTCTTAAAAAGCAAATTCATGTTATTTTTAACAAGCTGATCTTAAAAAGAAACATTAATTACAGCTGCTTTTAACCCATTTTTGCCACTTCCTACCAACAAAGCAACTCACTTGCTATGCCACAAATGAAGTCCATTTGAAAGATTACAGCAAAGTAAAATGTGTAAGACTAAAAGCTAACACCAATGTGAATATTCAGGGTCAAATTAGGAATGCCTGAAAGGGGCCAGTTTCATGGAGGTCACTGAGGTTCCAGTAATGAGCTTTAATAAACTGCTGAGATTAATAAAATTTGCCAGACCTCAACCAAGACTCCTTCATTCCAAACTACCTACAAAAGACCCACACATACTGAAGAGCAACACCTCACAATCATTCCACATGTGTCTCCAGGTAGCAATTTGGACCTCATAAATCTCCTTGTTTTCAACTACTTCAGTACTCCTACTGAAAACCGTAGTTGATTCAGAGGAACCTACGAGTGTTCTAATCTAAGCAGATGACATTTTCAGCACTGTCATTCTCCTATAAGAAATTCTCTTTTCCAGTTCACGGTAGGGCTGGTGAAGGACAGTCCTGTTAAGTACCCCTAATCAGGGTCAGGGCTGGCCACTGGTTTTTGGAGGTATTTGGAAGAAATGTTCCTTGCAACTCAGTGTGAGCACTGACACAACAAGGAAGATGTTGAAAGTAGCTGAGCTGAGAGCAAGCCTGGGGTAATGGGCTGATGGAGTATGCAGAGAAGAGGCAGCTCCCTAGCCTCATGAGCCTTCTTGCCTTTCCTGTTACAATTACCCACACAGTATAGGTCTGAATAAATATAAGTTAGTGAATACCTATTGCCTGTACTCTTTATATGGTCAGATTAGGTGATGGTAATCGTCCTCTTTCAACTACTAAGTCTGATATCATGGAGTTTTGTGGCCATATAAGGTGTGAACTTGTCAGAAACCTCAGCTTAGAACAACACATATGAAAAGGATGTGGCCTGGAAGCATTTTGTTGCACTTTGCTTTTGTCCACAATACTTTTTCTTCCTGTACCTAATGTCAGGAGCTACTAAGGACCTGAACAACCTAATCTAACTTTGAAGCCAGCCCTGGCTTGAGTGGGTGACTAGATAAGGTGAGTTGTAGCAGTCTTCTCCAACCTTAATTATTATGTTATTCTATAACTCAGATTCATTCTCTCTCGCTTTGAACTTAACTTTTTCTATCTATATTTCATAGATTTTTTTAAGTTATAGTTTCTCTGAAAGGGTCTTGTGTATTTTTCTGATTGCACAGTTAAGATTGCTGAGTTGTTTCAGCTAGTGGTGGTGATAATCAATTTTCATTATTATGTAATTGAGACCTGCCGCTTGTCTAGCACATACAGTCAGATTAGGTAATGGTAACGGTCCTCTTTCAAATATTAAGTCTGATATCATGAAGCTTTGCAGCTACCCAAGTAACGAACGTGCAGCAATGTGCAGAGAGAAAAATAAATATATCCTAAATCATTAAGCTAAACCAGCGATGTGCACAAACATGCATGCCTAGTTAGTGAGTAACTCTGAATTAGAGATTACTGTTCAGGAAAAATGTACTTCAAGTTATAATTCACAACTTTATGAATAGTTAGGAGCAGCCAGTGAAGAAACCCAATGTTAGAGAGAAAGGCAGTGAGTTAGAGAGAAAGGCAGTGAGAAAGAGAAAGTTTGATTATGTGACGGACTCCACAGTTCAGCTGTGTCTTGAATAAGGGGCACTATTTTATTCTCCTCATCTCAGATATGAGAAAGGAGAAGAAAAGATCTGAAGAAAGTTAGACCAGAGTGGCAAAGGGTTAGGAATGCTGCCATAAAAGAAGTGGTTCAGTAAAGTAGTTCTCTTCAGCCAAGAAAGAGATAGCTGAGGTGAGAATATGAGATAGGTCTGTGAAACCTTAGAGGGCACAGAAGGTGTGAAGACAAAATTTTTGTTGCTTGCTTTTCATAGTATGGGAACGAGGAGGCACCAAATCAGATCACTAGCTGCTAAGGTGGGAAACAGATCAAAATGGTGAGATTTATTTCCTCATGAAAATGTGGATGTCAAAAAGTGATGTTTCAAAATGCAAACTAGAGGCCATCTAAACCCAAAAGATGGATTTAAAGACTGTTAATTAAAGCTCTGGTGAACTACAGATAAAAGGAAAGTGTATTTTGGGGAAAATCACCTCCTATCTTTTTCTAAATGTCTATTACTGTTGCTGGTGGTGTCAATAAAAATGGACCTTAATACGTTTTCTTGTGCAAAGTATGACTGTGTGGTATCAATCTACTGGAAACAGGACTTTCAGATTAATAACTCAATTTTAAAGATAGATTTAACAGTATTCAGAAAGATATGGAGAAAGCCATTAACATAAATATCCAATTGGACTCAGTTTAACAGTGAATATTTTCTGAAATATTGAGATAATTTTGTTCTGGAAAGACCCACACTGTTTGGTATTATACTTTCTGAAAATTCTCCAAGTCTTCATTTTCTTTTAGCTTTAAAATTTAACAAAAAGCAACTTTTCTACTGTTCGTGATGGAAACAGGATTTCAAAAGAGCATATTATTGCCAAATTGACTCATGTTCACCCACTTAGAGACAATAATGCATACCCATTTGGTTAGTCTTAAATAGTTCAACTCAACATCTGAATATCAAGAGTCATCTGTTCAGTGAATTATTACCCAACTTTATGGAAGAAAAATAATAGAACAAAAAATCACATATATTTAAAGAAAGAAAGTCTCTAAAATCCACTGCTGGATACTGACTGACTGTGAAGAAACTCAGGTTTCAACTCTGAAAATATTAGAGCCACATATAAACTGATGATCCATAATCTCCCCTTGAATTCTGAGTTCAGTTTTATCAAGTAATATGATTATAGCAGAAGAGGGAAAACACAGAACAGGACTGTATAAGAAATTAGAAGAGAGAGAGAACTTATGAAACAATGAAAGATGAACCTTCATATAGGAATGAAATTTCAGAAGACAGATAGACAAATTTGTCAGTCTGAATGTCATCTGCTATTAGGAATCCAAAAATCCTCAAATTCATGCCAAAACATATAGCCTTGTATCCCAGTAAACATGGTTTTGCCATGGCTTGAAACATGCCAGGGATTCTTTGTAACTCTGTAGTAAATAGCATAATTATATCTTATTCTTAGTTAATTTAAGGCTTCACTTTGAAATCAATTTTAAGCACATTTCTCATTTTTTCTTCTCTAGTACTGTGGCTTCTTTTCCAGTCATGGCAAAGACACCCACCTATTTATTTAAAGGTGATGTTCAAACTAAATACTTTATTGTGCTATTTAAGTACTCAGATTTTGTTATCCTCTTTACTTCTCTGATGTGTGCATCATTAGATATGATCATCTCTTCTGACTTGATATGACTTTAGGAAGATCTTGAAATAAGAATCAACTTTTGACACTTTGAGGGCTTTTGTAGAAGAAAGATAGCTGCCTTGTGAGTCTTTTTAATTAAATGAACGTATGCAAGATAGAATAGAAATGATCTATTTTGTATTGTTATTTTCAGTTTGCTTCTTTTTATTATTGTGAGAGTAAATCTTGGCAGCAGCATGAGGATCTTTTGCTTCTTTTTGTATGGTGTAATGAGAGAAATAAAGCCCTGGTGAAAGGGAAAGATGTTTTAATACTTTTGAAAGTAAAAACATTGCATTCATGCCAACATTTCCTGAGCCCAAAAGATTCATACAAGTTTGGATAATGGAACCACTAAAAAACAGCTCAAAATGAATTGAACTGGTCTAAAACTCATCCAAAATAAGCTAACTGGTTTTAATGATTTTTACCAAATAACGGGCAAAACGATCCTTGAGAAATTCCTTGAGACCTAGAAGAAAGGGCAAATGTTAGTGTTAGGATCCCACATTCTCCACCTTGACTTGTAAAACCTTCCTGTGGCCAATGTGGCTATGACAAGGATAATCTGTTTATTTTCTCATTTAAATAGAATACTTTCTCAGAATTGTAAATTCAGAGAGCAGCTTGGCTAGCAAACTTTACGCTTGCTTGGATTTCTCTGGAAGCACTTAAGCTCTGCTTCTGAAAAAAAAATGTATACTCAGCCTACTGATAGAGTTGAGCTAAGGCTGGAAACTGCCATGCGGCTGATCTGTAGGCTACACAGTAGAGCAAGTGTCTGCTCCCACATAGCCTCATGAAGTCCTAATAAATCTGTCCCTCCCACAGTACAAAAGTTTTAAAGAATCCCCGATCACAATGAATTTTTAAAAACAACCTTTGTTCAATTTGGGAAACTTCAAGGGTAAAAGAACTTGAGAATTCTTCGGAAACACTCCCTAAACCATTTTTTTGGAAAAAAAAAAACATTATAGTAATCTCTTTCCTATCAATTGGCACTACACGTCCAACAATTTCTAGGAGACACAGCAGTAATGTTACCCTGTGATGTCAGAAGCTGAAAAATTACTTTTTTTTTCTGTGAATTGTACACTAGAATACTAAAAGGATCCCACGAGAATCTGCCACCTAATTAAGTTTAAGGAACAATGTTTTACAATTACTATTTATTTTGGCTGTTCTACTTTGTTTTGGAGGATGGTTAAAGGTTTCCATTACAGTAGCCAGAGTATGTCTGATTTTTAAGATTAGACTGTTAAAGTCAGTTATCTCAGAGCATTATAATGTCACTAATAAAAATGATCTCATACAGAATAATCTGTAGTTGTCCATCATGCAGCACTTGTTCCATATATAAGACTTTAAGAATGTGCTTGTTATGATCACTTAGGCAAGCTTTAAAGTTTCTAAACAGAGTAATGTTGCCATTTTTGAGAATTTAAGACTTTGTCTATCAATTTTATCAATTTTAGGAGAAAAAGCTTATGAGTATGTATAATGAGCTTAATTCATACACTTTGAAGACAAAATGATAGTATTACAAGACATGAAAGTAATATAATTTAAATATGGATCTAAATCTTGTTGTTTTAGTCAATCTTTTTCTCATTTCAATTACAAATTTTCATGCTACTCAAAGTTACTTCTCAAAATTGGAAATGACAAAAGAAGGGTAGTAAAAACTGTTCTTCACCCCCAGTTTATAACCATTGAACACATTTTTCCTGCACTTTCTAAAAGAATTAAAGTTATACACTACCCCACCTGCTACGTACACTGGATGGTGAAATTGTTCTCCATTTCAGGAGAACATTAAGGACAAACAAACATCCTTAAAGCTTTGCCTGTACTTTATATTGGAGTTCTGAGTTTCTGTTACAGGTAATGACATTCTCTATTCAGACAAAAGAGGACAATATTTGGATGAGTCCATAAATGTCAATAACCTTGAATACAAACCATTATTTTGGGAGAAGTTTATTTTGATAAGGTTTCCTACCCCATAAATTGCCAGTACTGTGAAGTTTTAAGTAGAGATAACACAGTGATAGTCAATCAGAAATTAAAAAGAACAAAAAATTAGCTAGGAGGGTCCGACATGAGATTTGTTTAGGAATGGAAGGGTCCTTAAGGGGTTACCACTTTCTCATAGATGGAATTTACTTGCATCTTAACTTTGCAGAAGGATCTACTTCACCAAACACAGGTCCATATTCTACTTTCTAAACGCCAAGGTGTCCCTGAAAGCACAGAATTAAATTACTCTCTTACTTGCACCTAAACTGAAGCATCTGAACAGCTACACAGCTCTTTTCTGGGTATGCAGTTCTACAATAGAGATTGTCCTGCTGTTGTTAGAAAAGCAACCAGCAAGGGAAAATGGTAACATGTAAGCAAAGAGGGTTAAATTGGCTGTAAGGAGAAATGACAACTTGTATCTACCTAGGAGAAAACTCTAGTATTGACTCAAAATCTAAAATATCATCAGAGCTTAAAAAGAACTTGTTTATTATTAGGATTGGGGTTTTGGCATTTCTGAATATAACTGTGTTCTTTCTGACTGTTCAATGAAATTGAAATACTTGATTTCAGCCAGGTTCTACGCTAATCTATACACTTCTGAGCTTCCAAGGTGTGGTGTGAACATGACCCCCGAAGCAGTGCTTGCCCTTCTGCTCCTCTGGAGTGGTGTACCCAAACCATTGGTCTTCTCCCACATAGTTTGTGTCCCCATGGCTCTCAGCCTCTATACCCTGCCTCTCTGCCTGTAGATACTCACCTTTCAACACTTCTTCTTCAAAGCACTTAAAGAAGGCAAAGGAATTCCGTCTGAGAGGAGACTGGATGTGCAAACATTCTCCAGCCTTTTCATATGCCTGAGATGGGCACTAGCGTTATTCATGTTCTGTTGAGTACCATGGTGGGAAATCATCCAGCTGCAGGGCTTATATATGGCTAGTGTGAATACATTTTGGGAATACATATCAAAGGTGACTCATTAAAAGTAAGTAATGTTTTACCAAGTTTTTTTTTCCAGGAAATTCCGAGCAGCTGTAATCCATACGAGATTCTATATTGTGCTGTTAATTAGGAAATAAAAAATGGAAAAGCTGCTACTCAGCAAGTAAAACTTCAAGTATAAATACCCAATGGGAAACTATTTTTACAATTCTTCATTGAAAATAACTTCCATACACATTTATTTGTCATATACATGTAGGTCACTCTGAAAGTAATGCTTTCTATTTATTTCAATAGAAACTGCAGCAGAAACAAAGAGCACAATAACAGTATTTGATAGAGAAAATTCTTAGCTACAAAAAAAGTATCTTTCACCATAGTCACCACCATTAGCTGTGCATTTTTGCCAGCAAAGAACAAGAGGCTATATGCCATGCTTGTAAAAATCTGCAAGGCACAGAATGTGGCTTGTCTTTCATGTTGCTGTCGCCTCTGCTGAAATGCACTACCTACCACATCACTGTGCTTACATCTGCTGCTTGATCTCCATCAAAATTGGGCAAGCATCAATGAATGTCAGTGGGTGCCACTTTTTCTGCATGGAAGAATTCAATTCCACATCTTTGCTTCATATGCACTTCCATGTCAGAAGCTGTGTTGTGAGACTGCCCCTAGACTGGCAACAAAATGGAACAGACTGTTGGCAGGAAGGTTCAATCTCTACTTCCATACCACTCACATCTGCCTCTGACTTCATGGGCCAAGATATTTAAATAGGAGACATTACTTTCAGAGCAGCCCTCATATTTAATACAACAAATTCATAGCTCCAGTGGAGTAAATCAAGTAAATGGAGCAGATTCAAGCAGGAACAAAGAGAATCCTAGTGAACTGGATATTCAGTAAACTATTTTCGATCTAGTGAAATGAAATTCTGGTGATGTTATCTCTCTCCTAGGAATCAGGAGAATAAGTATTTTGAAAAGAAAGTATTTTGACAGACAGAACTGCTTAAATCCTTTTTGCATTTAGCTTCATTTTTAAAAAATTTAAAGGAGCTACCATACAATAGAAATTCATGTATTTCCAGAGTTGATGGTTTTGCTGAAATTAATGTCTGAACAGATGATTTTAAAATCTACTTGTTTTGCAACTGATTGTTGAACAAAATCTAAATTGCAAGACAATGTTTATGTTAATTTTTATAATGTCCAGAATGTCCTTCAGTCTAGACCATTAATATTTCATTGATGAGTCACAGAAACAAACTGAAAATTGATTTTTTTAGGATGTGTTTATGGGTGCACTAAGATTCTTCTCAGAAATCACCATGATGTTTTTAAAATTAGTATCTCTTTTATTTACCAGAAGGAATGAGAAGGAGATTTTTGACTGATGTGATGTAATAATTGATGTGATGGCATAGCCATCACCCCTCTCTTTCCCCAATAACCAGTCACCATGGTACAGCACAGGCCCTGAGCAACTATCCACAGAGCCTGAGATGGCAGTGAAATGCCCGCAACAGGGGATAGGTCCTTGGAGACAGGTAGGTGGCAACAAGTATGACATTTTCTTTGAGAAATCTGAGTGCCAAATATTAATCTTGCCTGTTTATCTTGCCTAGAAGTAATCTATGGGATAAACTGTTTCACTTCACTACTGAGGTATATAACTGCATTACAAATGACTGCTGATATCATACAGAACAACACATGCACTTTGCATTATGTGTAGTAACTGTATAAAGGTTTTGTCATTAATCTTTCAGTATCATTTGGAAGCCATAAAGGAAGGGAAGAAAAGCCTGCATTTTTGCTTTCTTGTTTTCAGTGAGAAGGACAAAGCAGTAGAGTGACTGTCAAAGGTAGATTTTTAGGAAATCAAAATCTAAACAAAATGAAAACAATGTTTTGTAGAAGCTATAAACAGGTAAGACTTCAGATAAAAATTGCCTGTTTTTCTTTGCATCCCTTTTTCGATATCTATCTGTGTATGTCAGCTATCTTTTGATGGATTTGGAATTCAAAAATTTAAGAAATTAAGAATTTAAGGTGCAAACTGTTTGCACCTGCGCTCTCCACGTGAGCAGAAGGGCTGAACCCAGGGTGGAGCCACCCAGGGCTCATATAAGGGCAGCCACTGAAGGGATAGCATCTCTTGGACCCAGATTGTTTTCTGTGAGGGAGTGCTGTGTAGCTAGGGAGCCCTTTCACCAATTGGGTGAGTTCAGTTCCTTGTTCTGAATGTGATTATTGGCCTACCTGCAAATACTTTGCTTGGTATCATGGGGAGCCTGTCAGAAGCAATTTTGCTTCTTTGTGAGCAGAACAATATGGAAAGCCACTTAGCAAGAGTGATATTGGATGTTCTCCATGATTCAAATTTAGAACAAGATTTCTACCTCAGATACTAGCAGATGTATGGCTAGAAATGTCTTGTTTCCACATCTTCCCAGTGTGTAAATTCACATCTTTTAAGTTGCTGAAAAACAAAGGTGAAGATAAAAGCACAGCCGATATCAAGGTTTTTCTCTAGGTTCACTGACAGTTTAAGTAGAGTTCTACTTAAAGGTATCAAAACAGTATGAGGCTTTCTAGGTTTAAGACCCTTGGTATTGTAACCTGTTATTTAGCTTACGTAGCATATCTAGTTTAACAACTATGATCCTAATAGCTCCAGACAATGATATCAGTACAGTGCCTTCCTCTGTTGTTCCTGGCTCAGCTTTAGTAGGCAGAACAGTATTAAGCTTGTAATCTATAAGCTTCTTAGTAAAGATACTGAAGTTTCACTCTTTAAGTATGTCAGGCCAAAACAAAGATCTTGCTCTGCTCAACCATGTGGGCCTGATCTGGTTTCAATAGTCAAAGAACATGTATAACTTCTTCCAGTTCTTTATGTTTACATAATATGTGAAAGTCTAGCTTTGTGGAGGTTCAGTTGTACTGTTAGCAAGAGACTCTACATCATTGCTTAAGCTCAAGGTAAAATCAGTCTCATAACACAACTGCACTGAAAACTTCTTTGTTTATAATGAATAAAAGCAATTGCCAACAACTTTAGAAGTTCCTTCCTGAAAAGAATGGAATTAACTTGTTCTATTAATTCCAAACCAAGTACGTGTTGGCTGAGTAGATTTTAATACAATCTTTAAATATTATCCTGACTTGCAAACATCTTTATTTTTCTGTATTTATGCAAATCAGCCAAACTAGGAAATAGGTATTTTTGATTCAGGTATTTCATTGTATCCTTCTGTTGAATCATAGCAAGGCTGACAAAAAATCTCCACAGTTTTCAGTGTCTGAACTACAGGCAATACATGCTTCAAAAACCATTTATAAGGCTAACAGGATATGAATTTATATTCTGCAAACTCTATACTCTATGAAGGCCCTACTCTTCCCCTTTAGCTTAGCCTATTCCCACAATGCTTACTGCTAGCTTCTGCTGTTCCTATAGTGTCCTCCTTGGGAAGGAGAATTGCAATTTCTATGTAAATTTATTGGGAAGCCTATCATGCTACATGGTGCGTTCAGAAGGATTGTTACTGTAGCCCTGATCTCTCCCAACTCTACTGAAGATGGATAAAATATCTTCTATGCACACCTTGTCCACAAGCATATCCATAAAAGAGAATTAAGATATTCTCAAGGTCTCTAGTGTGTTAGCAACAATACTTCTGAGCCATCTTCCCTTTCTTTCAACTGTAGTTGTTCTACCTTTCCTACTGCTCTAATGGAGTGGCATCTTTGGTTCCCTCTCTCTACTGTCCTCAACACTGTTTAGAAAAGATAACTAGACTGAGGCTTTGTGGGCCCCACAGAGGATTAAATCAAATCTTACACAGTGGTTAGGAAGGGAGAAGAACATAGAAGACAGACTCTATACCACAGTTTGGCTTGTGTATCTGTTACAAAACATGAGTGTTAATGGAGGAAAAGAATGAGCTCATCAGACCTGCTGCAGTGTTGTTTCAAGGCAGTAGAATCTCAAACCCACCTTGATTTCTGAAGATCTGGTGTTTTTTGGAAGTCCTCCATGTTGTGCTAATGTACGCAGGTCCATCAGAGACAATGTACGTTCTCACACTATGATACAGTTTAGAGCCCACCATTCTCACTCATGTCACACAAATACTCCTGTTGTGCTTATTTTCAACCTCAAAAAGTGAAAAGGCCAAATCTTCCGCCATGAGTTGTGGCAAGAACAAAAATTACCAATGTTATAAGCCCTCAAGAAAGGGCATAAGATGCTGTTACCCACCATATCTCTTGCAGCCACATCTCTGTTTGGATGACTGGTTTGAAAAATACTGCTTTTCCATATACTAAATAAAACTGTTCTCTCAGGCTTGTGGAATGGTAGGAGAGGGCTGAGTTTTGCAGCCAGTATTGTAAGTAGGCCATAACCAACACTAAGCTAGGTCTGTCTTCTGTTCATCTGGCAAACTATTTTGTTCACTGCTGCTTCTTGCCATAGACTGATGGTGCAAAATAGAACAGGGAGTCATTGTGGCAAATGCTCTTTTAGGTCTTCATAAAAAGAGGTTTCATAGATGAGTATGTATTCCAGCATACCATTCACCCACTGCAATCTTCTTCTAAATTATTTTTAGAAGCACATGTAATCAGGGTAATTTAAATGTAAGGGCCAAATCCTGATCTCAACTGCATGAAATAATAGTTACAGAGGCATCTACCCATATTATGGACCTGCTGATTTTACTACCAAATGGCTGACTGCTGAAATCGTCGCATGTTGCCAGTTTACTGCTAAATAAGCAGAATTCATATTTAGTGGAAATTTCTGCAGGGTAATGATATTTGCACTGTCTGCCTGCTTACTGGTCCTCATCATCAAAATATCTGTATATACTTGAAACATAGCATATACTTGAAGCATCTTAACAGTATTGTCCCCTGTTTGGGGAATAAGGATATAAATAAGGTGAATAGTGTGGTGTTTGTAGCATAAGGTGTCTGGGGCTGAACTGGGAAAAGATCCCGTGTTTACTGCAACCCAATCCACAGCCTTAATCACAAAACCATCCCTTTCTCTCAAAAACTAGCCCAGGAAAAGCTCCAATTAATGATATAGATAAGCTAAAAATACCTTGTGAATTGGTCAGCTTTTTGATAATAAACACCTATTTATTTAGGGAGTAAGCTCTCACCTTTGGGATTTAGAGATGCTTGGTTACAGTTTCTGCTTTCTACTTCAGTTTTTCCAGTTCAGCTTAGTTTTTTTAAAGGGACTGAACCAGTCCTCACACACAAACTTGGTGGTTCTGCCTAACAACCAATTCTTGCTAGCGGCAGGTAGCAGCCAGTGAGAGTGAGACACTAGACACAAGACTGTACTCATTAAAGTCAGTATGCTGAATGACAGCATTCAGAGATAGCCCCGTTGTCCCCAAGATGAATGGAAACAAGACAGCTGCTCCTGGAGTGCCAAGGCTTCAGAAAGTTGTTGTGTGAAGCCAGCTCTGTGGGAGTAATAGGGAGGATTGCTTCATATTGTATATTCTGGTTTAGATTATGCAGGCATGAAAAGCATGCATAGTCTTCTGGATGCAAACATTCTTAAATAATGCTACACATTTCTGATATTTCTGCAATGCGCAGTATCTGAAGAATGCAAAGATATTTGTCTCTTCAGAATGAATTGGAATTCCTATAAAAACCAACATTTAGCTTGATACAAATCAACTCTTAAGCTGGCTAAGAAGTGTCCTAAAATGTACTTGTATGTGGTTTGATTCAGAATAAAGGAACATTTTATGACTACTACACATATACAGAAAATTAAAAACGTATGCTCTGTATGCAGTGTTTTGGGGCAAAGCTTTATCAGTAAACCAAACTATCTACTCTCAGTGATTTGCTGAGGTGATAGACCAAGGAAACATGTTGTTTTCATGCTGTATCTAAAGAATAGCTGAATATGGAAACCTTTATTTTATTGGTGAATTGGAATGACTGATTGGCTGACTAAAAGGATTAGGCTGCTAATACAAAATAAATATATGTTATAATTGATAAATCAATATTTAAAAAAATGTAATTTTCTGAGCATCCATGGATCCACCAGGGAATCACACAGGTTGGGAGGGGCAATGCTTTGTAATTTATTTAGTAACTCATATGACATATACACCAAATTTCAGCCTGACTAATCAACCTGCAATATCACACCAACTCTCACCTATCACTCCATAAGCCTGAGGAAATAGTTTTATTCAGACCACGGAAAAGTGGTATTTTTCAAAGCAGTCATACAAGCAGAAATCTGGCTGCAGGGGGTATTGTGGATAACACCATCTTGTGCCCTTTCATGAGTAGACATCTGATTTCTCACCTGAGATATACAGATTTTGGGAACTCTGTAACTAGAAATTGAGAATCACTTCTAAGATTTTGGTCTGGTTCATTTACCTTTAATACAGAAGAAAGAAATGAAATGCTTGCTTTCCATCTATTTTTAAGTAAGTAGGAGTTGTTATAAAGTCCTTTGAAGTTCATGTTTATGTTCTTAAAGTGTTGGGAGCCAATTTGTTAATTATTTTTACAGCTTAATCCCATTTACAGATGGAAGATCTTGGCAATGCTAATGGTCTGTTAGACTTTTTGATATGTGAAATCATTGGGCATAACAGAGAACTGAGTGCTGTAGCAGAGTTGCAGTTTACAAATTCACTTCTTCATCTTCCATAGAGGCTGGATTAGTTTGTACTGCTTGAGGAGGGGAAATTAGAAAACTATATCATAATGGTATTATATCCATTTCCACTGAAGTCATGGGCAAGAAGTTTGGGTGCTGGCTCTGACAGCTCTGTGACAGTCTGTAAAGTCATGGGAAGTAAAGACTACTGCTTTATCCAATCTGTTTCTAATTGCCGCTGCTCCAGGGATAATGCTAAGGCAAAAAGTGCAAGGTATCCACCTGCCCACATCTCAGGGACTAATGAGATTACTCCTCAGAGTGCTATTGTCCATTTAGCTAACAGGTACTAAATTATTACCCTGCCT
Organism: Numida meleagris; assembly: GCF_002078875.1. Taxonomy (NCBI): domain Eukaryota; kingdom Metazoa; phylum Chordata; class Aves; order Galliformes; family Numididae; genus Numida; species Numida meleagris. Next base: position 81,273,430 of record NC_034411.1, on the reverse strand, counting down.
CAAACCTGATCACAGTTTCCCTCATAGTAAGTAATGACCTCAGGTAAAACCTTTTCCTTTCTATAGCTTTTAGATGAGTGGAGTTTCATATCACTTCCTCATCTCCTGAAGAAAATTAGAGGACTGTTTAGCTGTTAGGTTAAGAAAGCTGAATCAGACTTTACAACCGTCTTAGACATTATGTGTCTGAATCCAATTACGTATTAAAAAATCTCATGGAGTTAAATGTTGGGCATGATATTGGTTAACATTAATAGACCTGAAGTACCAGCGATAGCTAAAGATGGTCAGCTTGGAAACAATAGCATGAAAATGGCAGGGGTGGTAAGTGTTTCATATCCTAGATTATAGCCTGTTAAGAAGAATGTACACTTTCTCCTATATATGATACTGTTCCTGTTAGTAAATTATATTATTGTATTGTTTTCTGTTTTACTGGTGTGGTCACTAATCACTAAATCAAAATTTGTCACATTTTTATAGACTTCATGGATTTATGTAAATGTTCCAATTGTGTTCTTATACATAATCCTTTTCTGTAATAGACATTGCAAATTCATTCTCAAAGTATCAAACTTCCAATATAATTTTAATTTTATGAGAGTGGCGTATTTGTTGTTACATTGGAGAGGCTTCATTTTGATTTAAACTTCACAGCAGTCATATTTTGACTAGTCATTTTAAGGTACAGATGTAAGAATTTTAGAAGAAGAGATGACTTCATTGTACATAACTAGCAGCAGTTATCTGTAGGGATTCTTGCTGCATCTGCTGCATTAAACAAAGATGCAGTCATTAACATACTGAGAACGTTTTTCCGGTACATATTGATTAGGTGTCACCCTCTTGCAAAGCCTGCTAATAAACCAAAGTATATGTAGACCAGCATGTAATGTTATTAGCATCCCATCAATTTCTTTTTTCTTCTCTCTGAATACATCAGGGAAGCTTCTCTTTGATTTTAAACCAAACCTGAAAGTATTATTATTATTGTCTCTTAGTATAAACAATAAGCCAGATCAAGTATACAATACATCTGAAAATAACTCAGTGAATATTTTAGGCTAGGGATAGTTTTCTACATTAATAATAAAAAGTCAAAGACAAATATACTCTGAATTGCAGACATTGCAGCTAACTCTGCAAATCTGTCTGCAATAAGCAGCTCTCAGCGTTTGATTTTCTACTCTTTGGTATTACACAAAAACAGAAGGAAAAGTTATCTTACCACTCTCTCCTACACCCAGCACTCACTAATTTTCTCACTAGCTAGCAAAATAAGTAACCTTAAAGCTAGAAGAAATGGATAACAAGAAAAGTGGAAAAGAGCTACTACCAGATAAGGACAGTAGAATATTCTGTCATAAAACACGTTTGCAGATTGTACCACTGTACAAGGTGTGTAGTGAAGTTGAAAGAAAATTGTTCCAATATATTTTTCAAATATTAATCTACATTATAGGAACAGTTTATTGGCTCTGTCAGCTCCTCTGTTTCCATTCAATAACTGAGTCAAAGCAGTGAGAAAGGGTTGGTATGTGTGGAGTGCAGTGGGATTAACACACCCAACTCAAAGTAGCCACTGAGACCTACACTAGGCTGGGGCAGAACATAGGTAATTCATTAATGTGTGGCATTCCCCATGGAAGCTGGCCATTACAGTGCTTTAAAACTTACTCAGCAGGACTTTTCTGATCCAATCCAAGAAAGGACAGAACTGTTTAGTGCTGAAAGTTAGGAAATCACCTCTGATATTACAATTCACAGCTTTATTTGTGTGCTTATTTTTGCTGAGGTTTTCTCTGGTAAGGTCTGTCTTAAGACCTCCCAGATTCTTGAGGTTAGTAGCAGAGTCTGTGAATGTGAAGCATTACTCACAGTAAAGAAAATCTGAGTCTGGGAACACTAAGCCAACTGTAAGGACACAAGTCTGCAACACAATGGAATGTATCCAATGGAACTGAGGAAGCTGGACTAGCAAATGGTCTGGATTTTCTAATAGTAGATTGTAGTAGAAACTGAATGTGATGTGAAACTGGAAATTGTATCACCGAAGTGGAAAGCAGATACAGAGAATAGGAGATTGTATAACATGAATCCCAAGATGTGGAACGTGTAAATTTCCTTTGTTCCTCTACATTGAAAAAGAATTCAGCTTCCCCATTTACAGGTCAGGCAAACTGGAAACACCACTGACACTGTTTTTCAAGTATGAGTTTCTTTGCCTTGCCTCAGGAGAGGACACTAGGCTCTGTCCCAAGGGAACAGCGTGAAATCATGAACAATCATGTAAACCTCTAAAGAGGAGATAATCTAGACATAAAATTCAGCTTTTCCTAACATCTGGTTCTGGATTTCTCCTCAGTGAGCGTGTAAGAATACTGAATTGCTCTGTGGAGTCTTCTAATCTGACTTGTTTTAGGAAATAAATTCTTCCCCATGGGTTGTTGCTGTAACATGATATGAATACCTGTGGTTTGCAGGTGGCTAGAGAGATGATCCAGCAGTCCTTCTTCAATTCAGAGTACATGATGTATATGTTGTATCCCATTACAAGCTTTTTCTTTCCATAATTTGCCCATAAATCAATCAAGGTAGTTATTAAATTGCTTACTCTCCATGGTTGCTCATGAGATTGTATTTATAACCATTCTTCGGACTGCAGGGATATGGCAGCTGCTATGACAAGAGCTTGTTTGATTACCAGCATTAAATATTTGATTGGTGAATATGATTGTTTAAATCCCACAGAAAATCTTCTATTGCAGCTGAATGAGAGAAATGGCTTAAAATGAGCACCTAATAATAGATTGACAGGAACATGTCTCTTTAAGAAGAGGGCAAGCCTGCCTAAAATATTCAGACCAGAAATATTAGCCACCAAAGATACAGTAAAAATATAATGCATCTTTTATTACCCCAAGGAGTTCACTAGCTTTATGTCTGCTCTCAATCAATAATAGTAATTAACTAAAAGCATTACTCCAATATACACGATGTTGTCAGGATATCTGTTAAGTACAAGTTTACATATAGATACAAGTTTGAGAAGGTAGATATAATTCATGTTGAAAAGCATATAATGAGGGTGGGACCACCCATCTTAATTTAATCATCTGAATATCTCTTTATGGCCAATGGAGAACAAGCATATTTAGAAGATGAGTCCTCCTATGAAAGACAATTTAGGAATTTCATGTAAATAAATATCTATATTTTCATTTTATCTTTAGCTGATGTAAAATGGTGGGAAGATAGCTGTCCACTATTAAGGCTTCCTCAAAGAAGAACATGATGACAAATCAAAGAACTGAACATATTAAGTGGCCAACTTTCCAGCATGCTACAGATTCATGCTGTTCCACTCAGTCTGAACAACATGATCTGTCGGATGGCATTTCAGAAATCAAATGAAGAGGAAACTTAATTCAGTGGTCAGTGATATCCAGGCAATGTGTCAAATTTCTGGTGTGTGGTGATGTCATGGCTTCCATGCCAGATGCTGCTAAAAAGGTTAATGGCATTCTTGGCTGCATTAGGCAAAGTACTGTCAGCAAGTCAAGAGGTGATCCTTCCCTTCTACTCAGTACTGGTAAGGCCGCACCTGGAGTACTGGGCACAGTACTGAGCCCTCCAGTATAAGAGATACATGGACACACTGGAGCATCCAACAGAGGGCCATGGAGATGATAAGGTGACTGGAGCAACTCTCCTGTGAGAAAAGCCTAAGAGTTAGGATTCAGCCCAGAGAAGAGATGAAATCTTGTCAATGTGTATAAATACCTGAAGGGAGGGTTCAAAGACAGTTATGGTCTTGTCAGTGGAGCCCAGTGCTAGAACAAGAAGCAATGGATGCAAGCTGGAACACAGAAGATTTTTTCTGAACATCAGGAAACACTTTTTAGTGTGCAGGTTTCCCAGAGAGGTTGTGTAGTCTCTTCCTTGGAAGTCTTCAGTAGCCACCTGGACGTGGTCCTGGGGAAGAGATCCTAGATGTCTGCTTGAGAAGGAAATAGGACTTGATCATCCCCAGAGGTTCCTTTCAACCACAACTATTCTGTAATTCTGTGAAGACCAGGATGTCCACAGGTGTTTGTCACCTTAGGTCTAAAGGATATTTGTGTATTCTCCTTTTCATAAAGACATGATTTTCAAATATTTGGGATCTAGCTAATGACAAGAAAAGTAGATAGGTCAGAACACCACTGCAGTAAGTCCCTGTAGTTTTCTCAAACTAAAACCACTCACAGAGAGAGAAGAATGTTACAGGTGACCACTCCATCATTTGATTTCCCATTTCTACCCTGTGTGCTGGCTGACCTCTCTGACTTCAGTAAAGAATTGCCCAGATTCCCAGCAGAAGGTCAGCGTAATACCTCGGGCAGGTATTCAAAGGAACTTGCATAACTCAACCTGTTTTTTATTGTCAAAAACATTGCCCATTTACAATCAATGTAAAGGATGTTTAAGCCCTTATTTTCATGGCTCTGAATATAATATGTTAAATATATTTAATATATATTAATATAATATATATATATTTAATATATAATATATGTTTAATAATATATAATATTATAATTTAATATATAATATATTTAAATTTAATATATAATATATGTTTAATATATACAGCATTTCTTAAGTCTCTACATAGACAGTCCGATAATTGTATTAACATTTAAAATATGCAACAATCTTTCCATATTTTATATATTTCAGAAAGCCTTTATTTTTAAATTATTCTTATTATTCATACTACCAACAGTGAAAATATAGTGTTTTCAAAAGCTTTTTTGAATTGCAAATCTTATATATTGACCAAATCTGATCAATGACAAAATGAGTATCAAGACTGTTACTAAAAAATCTCTGTGAATGATGTAAGCCTATTTACATGTTTTTTTGAATGCAGAAATGAGTAGTAAGAATAAGCAGATTGTTTTCCATTTAGTGTTATTGATGGAGGAAAAAAAATGAAGTATTACTCAAGGCAGTGTACAGTTTTAACCTTAAATCAGAAGGTCTTCAGAACACTATGATGGTTACACATTCTAAATGGAAAAGTATAAATCAGATGAAAAACATTTTTCTTAGGGAGGATTACATTTCATTCTAATTTTAAGGAAGACTTGGATGACCTGAAATTTCCAGGGGATGATTTGCTGACATTGATAGAACAGCTGATGCAAATGTTAATTTTAAATGTTCTGAGAACATTTGATACCTGTTATTTTGGAGGATTTTAAACATTTATGTTGACATCAGTGCTGAGAATATATGCCTGTTCCTGTCTTCTTGCCTACTTTTTTAAAAAACATCTATTTAAACTACTTTTAGAACTTCTAATGATTTCGGAGGTACAGAATGAGAGACTTATGCTGAAGAAAACCAAGAGCAATAAAAAAAAAAAGTAGAGTTTGTAAAGAATATGAGGCAAATGATTGATCACAGCAAGATTTCTCTGTAGAAATCTAGTTAAAATAGCATTGTGAGTTTAAAAAAAAAAAAAAAAAACAAGAACAAAAATCTTTCTTAGAAGAGGGAGTGATCTAGAGCATATGCATAGTCCACAACTAAGTGATGAACAAATACCTCACCTCTCCTTTAGTATTGAGAGATGCTGGACCACAGGGATTGTTATTTCTGGTTCTAATTGTGTCCATGCAGGAAGGTCAAATAAGTGAGCAGCTAAACTTTTTAATCAAGTCATTTATTTATCAAATGCTTATTCCCTACAAATAGACCGATATGTACAAGAAGGGTAAGATAAATCCTTCATTCCTTCATGTCCAGAAATCTCACGTGAGACAATCAGTGTGGAAATGCTGTGAGGGCTGAGGGCAGTTCCTTCACTTTGTTGTGGTGACTTCTGACTGTAGTCTTTTTAGAAACATCAGTTACATTATCAGAGGTAAGAACTGTGAAAACTATAATAAAATGGCAGTAAGAAAGATCCTGGAAATCAGAGCTTTCCTTTTGTGGCATTTCCAGCTGTCATGGTTTTATGATTTTCGGTTATTGGTACTCCACATCATAACATCATGTAGTGAATGTACCTGGTTCTCAGAAGAGAAGGACTACTACATTCCCCACGGTACTTTGCTCCTCTGTTACCATTTTCCAGCCGGAGGGAACAGATAAAAGCTCGCAGTATAAAAACTTGCAGATCACGAGACCTCGTCCCTTTTTCCGCTGTCTCTTGTCTTGGCAGCACCTCGCTCTCCAGCCGTCTTATCCTCGGTAGTAGAGTAAGGCCTACCTTGATTTTGGGACATTCTCTCTCTCTGTATTGAATTTATCAGCTTAAATTGTAATTATATTGTATTATAGTGTGTTGTTTGGCATTCCGATATCTTATTTAGTAAATTAGTTTGTTTCTCCTCAGATTGTTGCTGCTGTTCTTTGCTCTCAGGGCCATCTCCCTACCCTTTTCCCCTTTCCCCTTTTCCCGGGACGTGGGCCCTTGGGTCCCCCGTCCCCTTTGTCACGGAATCGGGCCTAACGCCTGTAAACCAGCTAGCATCCTTTGCAAACTTTGTTACTTCTGGCTTTACGCTATGAGAAATTACAGTAATGATAATCTTTCAGAATACATGACCTCAAAGGGGCACTTGGTGTAATAAAATATGCTTCTTCCCCTGTTTAATATACAAACAAGCATCAAATAGTGCTTTCACTAAAATTATTTCTTCAGTGGTTAATTATTTCTAGGCACTTAATAGAGAGAATATGAGTTGTAACTTGTTATTTATAATTAATGAACTACTATGAGTGTTCACAGTATTCCACTACTAATGTTCCTGGCAGTAAAGATATATAGCATAAAAAATCCCTGGCATTCATGAATCATCACTCATGGGAAGAAATGTCTTGAGTATTAATACGTGCATAAGGAGTCTTCAGTAGTTGTTCGTTACTTTTATTTAACTTAGAATCACAGAATCATTTGGGTTGGAAAAGAACTTCATGATCATCAAGTCCAGACTGATCTACTGAGTCCCTGCACTAGACGCTGTTCTCTAGTGTCATGTCAACATGTGTCTTAAATACCTCCAGGAATGGGGACTTCCTGTGCAGCCCATTCCACTGCTTTAAATTTTAAACCTTGAATGAAAATTCTATTGTGTGCTAAAACACTTATTTAGCAGAAGGTTAACTAAACTTCTGTGTTGCTTTACACTAATCACTTTAACCTGTCATGAGAATAAATTAATCTAAATACCCTAAAGGAGAGTAGACAGGAAAAAAAGAGCAAATGATTTTCTAGCAAAGACCCATTGTGTGCAGGAGTCACTGGAGTGATAGGGCTCCCAGCTGTTTCATACTTTGGCAGACCATTTGGTTATGCCTTTGTGGGTAAGTAACAGGGAAAGCTGTTGTAATGATTTCACAATGAAAACGTTCCCAGCCTTGAAGAGTTCTCATTTTTTTTCTCACTTCCAGTTTTGCACGTCATGCCATTTTTCCATTCTGCCAACTTGCAAAATGTCTGTTACAATTTTTAAATTGCAGAAAATTGATAATATTACATACGGTGCCCAGCATGTTGAAAACAAGGACTGTTTCTAGACAGTATTCATTTTATTTCCAGAGAATCCCAGAATCCAAAATGCTCACTGACAAAGAACTACTACTAACAAGATATAACAACATGGACTAAAAACATAGCACTTTAAGGGGTGGAAATTCAGCTCTGTAGCCTCTAATAAATGATTAAAATTTCTTCGGTATTCTTTCAGGACTGCAGGAAAGGATTGGTCTATGTGGGACCTGGAAATTTACACTAAATAACATGATGTTACTGTATTTTCAAAGCTGACAATTACAGCTCCATTAAGCAGTGAAAATCTCAAGTGAAAGACTGGAAGCTTGTAAAACTGTGAACTGCTCTGATCTTTATTAAATTAACAACAAAAATATACCATTAAACAGGAAGTATCCAATATTAATTTGTGTCCTCCTAAGTTGCATTATCTATCTTTAAATTTCACGTCAGTGGAAAATGTGAATGACTGTGTTATTAGCATCAAAGTATGGCTAGTTCATAATTACCTACTTTGTGCAATTTACAATCCCTCTATTCATTAGGAATTTGAAAAGAACTTTCAGATGAGTTATTTGGTAAATTTCAGTTAGGTTAGAAATGCCTTGGAGGGCCAACAACACATTGTGGTATTTATGCAGGCATCAAAGATTTAGTTGTTTAGGCAAGGAAAACTAGTCATCTGACTTTTTAGAGTATTTAGGAAGAGTTTAGCTTGTTCCAACCTAGAGTTATACTGTAAATAGATATTCCAGTTACAACAAATATTACTCATTCTGATAATCCAAACTTCTACACCAGTTGTGTCCACAATCTTAATTTTTTTTTTCAGTGCATATTACTGCATAGATAAAGTAATACTGAAGAATATCCTGCAGTGTTGATTTTTGCTGTAGTTTTCATGAACGTAAATTCATAAGTACCACTGGAGTTCAGAATCAGTTTAGATACTTAGAACTCTGGAAAATGAGCAGGCTTAAATTTTTTCCAGACCATCTGATAATGATCTGAGTGAACTGTGTGAGTGAGTTGCATTTGAATTTGTCTTCCCAGGTTTGCAGTGCTTTTTCCAGTTCATCGCTGCTCCTTCTAAACTAACCCAGCTTTTGCCAGAAGACGCAGCATCTTAACTAAATTAGCAATAATAGCCTAATTATATATAAGATCTTAAGCTAACAAACTTAACAAACTTTATAAAGAGCTAAAAATCAGAGTAAAATTAGTCAGGTACTTATCAGCTAGGTGCTAATTACCAATACACAAAATTGCACTAAAAATTGAGCACTTCCACTGTAATATTTCCTGGTATAAGACCAGGTTTTGCATTTATTGCAGATCATGTGCTTTCATGGTTGAGTAAGTTCACAGATTTATCATTACTACTTGTACAGTCACCGATCCCAAATCCTTGAAAATCAAGGGAGATGTTACCTGAGTATCAAAGTAATCAAGCTTTAGTCTTTCACAGCCAGTTGTTCTGTCCTTGTGACTGCATGTCACCTTGGTGTGACCACTTTTATAAGAAAGACTTTCTTTCATAGCTCATTTGAGCATGTGTGACTTCAGTTGCATCTTTCTGAAAATATGGATATAAAGATTGCCAGAGGCTGGGAGGGAGGAGATAGCAGCCTGGCTTCTTGTCCTCAGCAGCACTGAGACAGCAATTGTAGGAAGAATTACAGGAGAGTCTGATCAGAACAGGAGACAAATGAATGCACTGTGAGGATAATTAAGCAGGTTGTCCAGCAAGGTTGTGGGGTCTCTACCATTGGAGGTTCTCAAAGCCTGACAACACAAATCCATATGTAACTCAGTCCAATGTGTTGGTCCAGCTTTGAGGAAGAGGAGATCTCTTCCAGGTACAGTGCTTTGCAATCACACTGTGTACTTCTCAGAAGGGTGCACACACCACCAGGCCATGGATATCCTGAGCAGTCCACCTTGGGGTGGAATGTCTTTGCTCTTCTTGGGTGAAACCAGAAATAGTCCTAGTAAGTGGAAATTCTTACTTTGTGTCTGCAGGGTGAGAGCTCATTCTGGGGTGCCAAAGTCAGATTTACCCAGCAACCCTTCTGAGTCTTCAGTCTGTCCTTGCAGTGGATCAGCTTTAAATGGCAACCTGGGATTTTTCAAGGATATCTGCTGGTATGGTCATTAGGACATCTTTTGAATTAAAGTTTAATCTTGTCTTTCTCACTGCTTGCGCTGCTATTACAAAAGAGCAGCTAATTGGTGATGTTTCCGTTAATGATCTCTTGTTAGCATGTGAAACCAAAGGTAAACATTTGAGGAACTTTTGGGACAAGTGTGTAAGCACTGAGTTAATCTAATGGCAGACATAATCCAAGTAGGTTAGGGAAGTGCCATCAGATCAGAATCATGGAGTCCCACAATAGGCAACAACTTTGCAAGCTCATGGTGTTATAAAACAGTAACAAGAGAATCATAGAATCCTAGAATGGCCTGGGTTGAAAAGGACCTCAAAGATCATCGAGTCTCAACCCTCCTGCTAAGTGCAGGCTCGCCAACCACTAGACCAGGCTTCCCAGAGCCACATCCAGCCTGCCTTGAATGCCTCCAGGGATGGGGCATCCACAGCCTCCCTGGGCAACCTGTTCCAGTGCATCACCACCCTCTGTGTGAAAAACTTCCTTCTAATATCTAACCTAAATCTCCCCTGTCTCAGCTTAAAACCATTCCCCCTTGTCCTATCAGTATCCACACTTGTGAACAATCGTTCCCCCTCCTGTTTATAGGCTCCCTTTGAGTAGTGGAAGGCCACAATGAGGTCTCCCCGGAACCTTCTCTTCTCCAAACTAAACAAGCCCAGTTCCCTCAACCTTTCCTCATAGGAGAGGTGCTCCAGCCCTCTGATCATCTTGGTCGCCCTCCTCTGCACTTGTTCCAAGAGCTCCATGTCCTTCTTGTGCTGGGAGCCCCAGGCCTGGACGCAATACACCAGATGGGGCCTCTCAAGAGCCGAGTAGAGGGGGACCACCACCTCCCTCTCCCTGCTGGCCACTCCTCTTTAATGCAGCCCAGAACATAGTTGGCCTTCCGGGCTGCCAGCGCACACTGCTGGCTAATGTCCAGCTTCTCGTCCACCTGGTCCCCCAAGTCCCTGTCAGCAGGGCTGCTCTCGAGCAGCTTCCAGTGGATATTTTCCACTTCATATATCTTTTGATTTGTATGTGAAGCGCACTAGAGTAGAAAATAAACATATTTTGGAAAATTCCCAAGTTTTACCAAGTGATGATGTTGATTCCTCTTGTCTTACACATAAAACCATGTGACACTGTTTCTGCATTTCTCAGTGGCTAATGAGAGGTTGGTTCTATGCGGGGACTGCCTATTGGATTTGTTTAGTTGTATGGCAGGCTGCTGAATGACATGTTGTTATGAATGACATGTCATGTGGTTTTTCTGGTCAAAGTAAAGAATCAAAAAATGCTCAAAAGAAATTTGTGAGGTAAAGGAAAAGAAACGTACAAATGAAAAACATGACAATGCTAAAAAAATGAGAATAAAACAAGTCAATTCACCACCCAGACCACAGTGCCGTCCTCTAATGCAGCGGTTGTCTATTTGACCAAAGGCATTCATTAAAAATACAAAATCTTCCTTATTCCTTGTTTACTAATGTTCTTTGGACTTCAGAATTTCTCCCAGGTTCTTTGGGAAACATTGATTGTTCATTTTTAAAAATGTTAATTCTTAAGCCTGATTAATTCTCTAATATCTACTATATCTGGGGATCTATCATGGGCTATTGGTTGTTTTCTAGCAGGCAGTTTAGATGTGGCTGCCTTATTTTGGAAGGTAAGAAAGCTCAGCTGTATTGAAGAGAGCCAGATTATGCCAGCTGGCCTCAGGGCAGGTAGTGGTCCCTGAAATGTGTCATTTACTTGTCTGTATGTACTGTAGGATTTGAGGCCCAAAGTGGGATTTGGCTACTTAGTGCTTGTCAGCAGGGATCTGGAAACCCTGAGAAAGCCAATTGTGGCTTTTACTGTTTCCCTGCCTTTAAACATAGTACTGGACCCCAGGCCAGGTTCTTTGGTGCTCAGATTCTGAAACTGGCAATACCCGAGCTACCCAAACTTCCCCAAGGTCAGGTTCTGTGAGCTTCTTTGTAACTGAGCAGTGAAGCTGATATTCACAAAGCTGCTTTAGGACAGTCGTCTAATTTCATGGAAGACGACTAGAGGCTCTAGCAAAATGGTATTATAGGTTTTTTTTTGTTTTCTTTTTGCTTTTTTTTTTTTTTAGTGTGGGCATGAGAACTAATTTCTGTGAATGGAACATGTTGGTGTTCAATCAGCTTGAATACTTAGGAATTCTAATTAGCCACACGTGTCAAACAGTACAGATTTTCCTCTTCAACTGGAGGAATGTCATTCCAGACCTGCTGATAAGTATATTTATTTACTCAAAAGTCACATCAAGCAGTCACTTCAAATTAATGATTTGAAATGTGCTTTTTCCGTGAATACTTTTTTTTTCCAGAATAAATGTTCGTTAAGATCAGGGGTTAAATAACAAAAAGAACATAGAGGAATTCAGTTCTTTGTAGTCCAGGAACCCGTACTTCTCCATAATTCTTCTTTCTCCTTGGCTGATACAATGAGAACTTCCCCATCAAAAATACACAATTTCCCAGAAAAGGAGTGAGAAAGGGGGAAAATGCAGCCAAAATGAACTCAGTTTTCTTTACTAAGTATTTCTGGAAAATATTTTGTGGTATTTGCTCAGTCCTAATAAATCATCCAATCCATTTTATTGACACTGAAGGCTATCCATATAATTATTATAACTGCACTGACTTCAGCTGAACTACTTTCAGTTGTAGCAGCTGAGGATCAAGGCTAGTGAATTAATGCTTTGGCAAGTTTATCATCAGATGCTCTCTGTGATAGTGCTTTAGAAAGTCATAACACATTGAAGACAGGTGTGCGTCAATAATCAGTCTTTAGTGTCTCTCTGTTTCTTTTATTCTCAAATGCCTTTGTCTGCAGCCATGTTACTGTGCGTACAAAATTCTGCCCTTGGTATTTATTCATGTTACTGCGATGTCCTCATTTACTTAGTGTACATATTTTGTTGTTTCCTTCTCTTTTAAATTCATTTCTTCCTGTCACCAAAAAAATTATTTTTTTGTGCTTCTCTCTGAATTGCTCCCCCATATATCCTCTTTCATCAGAAATGGAAAATCTAGATATAAAGAGACAAACAGTGTTTTCACACTTTCAAAATATTCCACTTGAAGCGACTGAACGACTAACATTTAACTTTGATTTTTTTTCTGGTCTGATTAACAGAGAGAGGTGTCACTGGAACTGCATAACAACTGCAAGATTGTTGGATAGTTATGGTTTACCAGAAATAAGTAGATTAAAACATCCACAACCCAGGCACATTTGGTGTGAGTAGCTGGAAGTAATGCCCTTTCCTACAGTCATCGTCACAATTAATACAGGGATTTCTCTGTAAATCAGGTCTGTAACTCAACAAAGTTAGTGAGAATGTTTAGAGACTTCAGTGGAATTTAAATCAGATCACAGATTGGTCCTGAATAAACTCATTTATTGACATTATAAGAAAAGACAAAGGAAAGTATGAAACTAGTTTAAAATTACCATTTCACATGTTGCATGGAGATGAATTACTGTTAAAGGTAACCTTATAATCTTCTAAGTTTCAGCTGACAAACGCCATAACAAGGTTTAAGATTGGAATAAAGATAGCGGTCTTCCATCTAGTTCAGGATAGGTATAGCCACTGAAGAAAATGAGGAGAGTTTTTTGAGCCAAGAAGATAAATGGTGCATGCTAGACTTCCATATATACTCACATGTACAAAAGAATAAAAGATTGTCATAATTTTTATCTCCCATTTTTTTACAATATTATTTTAGCAAGCGTGAAAAGGGATAGATTTTCTAATTGTAAGGCCATTTGGAATCTAGTCCTATTTTGACAAAATAAAGTTTGAAGTAACTCTAAGCAGAATAGAAACTCTACTTGAGAAATAAAGGTTCTACCTTACCCCTATGTACCCTTTTCAGTGTATCAATTATCTGGGCTAGAGACTGTGTGATAAAAGTAGCTGAAGAAAAGACAAAAAGAAAGTCTGGCTGTGGGAAAGCCTTTTACTCCTTTGGGTGTTGGATATTTAAGTATTCTTCTTCCTCTGATCTTAGGTTCACAGATTTTACTAGGATGCCTAGAAATAATAAGGGAGATTTTTTCTGTTGATACTGCTTTTTTTGGTAGGCTTCTTTTAAATATGTAGAACTATTATCCGGAGATTCCACATGGTAGAATTTTTGCTCCTTAGCAAACAACGGCTCCATGCTTTTAGTAGCAGAAAAAGCTATTATACTTTGAAGCCAACCCCCTTCTAGCCAGCTACACTTATTTAAAATTATTTTTGTTCAGTGCAACTCTAGGATAGAAGTTAAGTCAGTAAACTTCTTTATGATGAACAAACTGTTTTGTTAGATTATGCACTTCCTGAAGAAATATGTATGTTTAAAGCCCAAAGACGGCAAAAGTAGGAATCTCATTTGGCTCATATGTTGACTTGGTATAATACAGTTAAACCTGAAATATGTATCAATGTATTAAAATAAGGATAGCATGTATATGTGCATACAAGTGTAATGAACCCACATAAATCCAAATATATAACATCTCACATCAACCCTCAAAATCAGGGTAGGATCAGATACTTTACTAGCAACTGGGAGAATAAAAAAGCAATAGTTATTTCCTTAAAAAATTATGAATCTGAATGAATTTTTAAGGCTTGATGTCCATTGTGGGGAAAAAAGGATTTCCTCATTCAACCCTTTCCCACCCCCACCCAAAAAAAGAGAATACTCAGTAGGTCAGGTAGATCCAGCAGTATTTCTGGCAAGTCATTTCACTGTTATGCAATGGGGTTTCCCCACCAACTGAGTTAAAAGAAGAGTTTGTCTTTAAATGTTTTATGATCGATGCAGTTGAAAATGAAATCCTTAGAAATATTTAGTAACAATTTCTGATAATAAAATGTGAGATAATGCTACCGCTTGTAATGTTCATATTCAGTGATGCTGTTATATGAAAATAAAAGGGAAATTCTGGAGTCCTAACTCCCATTAGACAGCAACTAGTCATATGAAGATCCCATACATCCTCAATCTTCTTTTTGTTCATCGATTTTCTACCTCTCCTATAGAGGAATGAAGAAAGCAGCCTTTGTACTCCTCTGTTCCTAAACTTCCCATAGGATCTTTAGAATATAAAACTAAGATGGTTATTTTTATACAGATGATAAGGAAGCACTCCCTGTTCATGGATTCATAAATTTTTAAGGTAATAAAACATATCAAATATTTTTGTTTAGTGCTTCTTTATGAAGCACATAAATTTTGTCTGAACTGAAACCATAGCTTTTAAACACATTCTGAGTTTATTCTGAGAAAGAAGCAGAGTTCAATTCATCCTCTTAATGTAAACTGCCTTCACAAAATCTATACGTGTCAGAAGTCTGCAAAGGTCTACATAATTTCATCATTTCTTCCAATTCTGGTTAATCCATGTCTAACTTCTCTTTCTCATTTTGCTACCATATATCAATTTTTTTCTTTCAGATTGTGATAAAGAGACAAAAATCTTGAAGATTTATTAGAGTTGTTGAGCTAAAATAGGATGAAATGTCAACTTTCAGCAAACTTCAATGAAATTTAAGATTACTCTGAGATTTTAAAAAGTGTAATTAACCTACTTCGCCATTTTTGTTTGTCTGTGCTTTTTTGGGATTTGGTCAGGCCAGATCCTAAGGCAGAACAAGCATATGTTGTGTAAAGGCTTATGTTTATGAAATATTTAACTTGGTGGAATGAAGCATGTTAGAATTATACAGTTAGTCAAATTAATAGTTTCAGAGCTAGTTGTGCTTGATTATTATTTCAAATCTTACAATTTGGTCCATATGTGACTCAATAACATGGATTTCAGCATTAATCTCCACTTACTGCTCAGATTATTTCTAATTATTTTTCATGGAATCATGCAATGTCCTGAGTTGGAAGGAACCCACAAGGATCATTGAGTCCAACTCCTGAGCTCCACCCAGGACCACTCAAAACCCAAACCATATTTCTGAGAGTACTGTCCAAACACTTCTTGAGATGTGTTGAAATGCTAAAGGGTATCACCACACCCTTCAGAGACTTTCACAAAGCAGGAGAAATAATTTGCAAAAGAAAACATCTACCTTGCCAGTACTACTACTAATAATAAAAAAAAATAGAGAATCTACCTCTACCAAAGCTCTCACTTCAATGTATTAGTGTGGAGAAGAAGAATTTTTTTTGGAAGAGGAATATCTAAGCACACAAATATGTCCTTTGTTGAGAGAAATGTATGCTTCATATTCATGGCGATGGCACTCAAAAGCTAGGAGAAAAAAATCATCTAAAAATATTGTTAAGCAATTGTGTGCTTAGAGTGCCATAAATTGTACTTAGGCTGACTGGAGACGCACACAAGAGACAAGTCCCATGACTGCTGATAAAGTCACGCTCTGAAAGACAGACTTTTCTCTCTGGTTGAATTTTTCCATCCTACTGCATGGATGGGCTGCTCTATCCTAACCAGGTCTCTAGAGTATTTCTGCAGTGTTTGTATTCCCAGATGAATTTTGGAGAGAAAACTGATTCTTAGATCTGCTTGAGCATCTTCTTTCTCTGAGGTTATATTCCCTGGCAGTCTTCTTGGGTGATTCTGCATCTGTATTCTGCATTTCCTTCTTTGTTTTGTTTCCCTTTATTCTTTAATTTCATCTTCTTCCTACTCACAACCTCAAAAGCTAAAGATTAAGTGAAATGGAGTTTTATAATTCTATATCACTGGTGAGTTATGCAGTTAGAGGTATGTCATGGTTTTATGATTTTCGGTTATTGGTATTCCACATCATAACATCATGTAGTGAATGTACCTGGTTCTCAGAAGAGAAGAACTACTACATTCCCCAGGGGACTTTGCTCCTCTGTTACCATTTTCCAGTCAGAGGGAAAGATAAAAACTCGCAGATCACAAGACCTGCCTCCTTCTTTCTGAGCATCTCTCATCCTGGCAGCATCTCGCTCCCCAGATTTCTCACCGTCGGTATTAGAGTAAGGCCTACTTTAATTTTGGACATTCTCTCTCTCTGTATTGGATTTATCAGCTTAAATTGTAATTATATTGTATTATAGTGTGTTGTTTGGCATTCCGATATCTTATTTAGTAAATTAGTTTGTTTCTCCTCAGATTGTTGCCGCTGTTCTTTGCTCTCAGGCCCATCTCCCTACTCTTCTTCCCTTTTCCCTTTCCTGGGGCGTGGGTCCGTGGGTCCCCCACCCCATTCGTCGAACTGGGCCGAACGCCCGTAAACCATTGACAAGGGAAATGGCAATTTCATTTGAGAAACTGTGAATCTCATGTGTGTCTCCTGAACCAAGTCTATATGGGCACACTAGTTTTTTGGAAGTTTGCTTCTCACAGAGCTTCTAAAACCTTGGAGCTTTCCAGACAAGCCAAATTTGTTGCGGCATTCATCTCCAGGAGAAGAGAATTGCTTCTCCAAGACTTCTGTAAGGCTTAGAAAGGACCCCAAACCTAAATATCATATCTGTGGATAGGTACCTTAATTTTTGAGTTATTATGCAGGAAACAGTCTCCATTGCTAATACCACTAGTAAAATTTATAAAAAAGCAATTCACGATGAATTAGGTAAACTCATAGAACATGGTTTGGAGATCTGAGTACTATGCTATCCAAAGTGCAACACTGAGTCAGATGGGTGGCGAGGCTGCACCAAGGAATGGGATTTCATACACGCATAGCTCTATGCTCAGTATTTCTTACTAGCTAGCTCTAGGTTGCCTGTAGGTCAGAGTGGTTTTGTCATGGCAACCTTCTACAGATGTGTGGATAGTAGGCTTTGCAAGAAATTTAAGTGGCCTTGTGTAGTTTATTAAACAGTTTTCCTTATAGGTGCATTTGGAGGTTTTAGATTATATGATTTTGGGGGGTTTTCTGCTTAGTTCTAATAATCCCTAGGAAAAATGATACTCTGTAGGTGGCTCCACAAGTAATACCTCCTATTTATTTCCATGCAAAATAGAAAAAATACAAGCAGCACAGTAACACTATTTGGCAGCACAAATTCTGAGCTACAAAATGATATTTTTCAGCAGTCACCACCATTAGCTATGCATTTTTGCCAGCCATAAACAAGAGCCTGCATGCTGTGCTTGTAAAAATCTACACAAGCAGAGGTCACCCACTGTCACTGTCATTGCTGCCAAAATGCACCACTGTGCTCACATGCACTGTTGATCTCCATAAACATTCAACAAATATAAATGAGTGTCAATAGGTGCCATTTTTTTCTGTATGGAGGAATTCTGTGACACACTTTTGCTTCATATGCACTTCCGCCATATGTAACACAGCAACAAAACATAACAGAATACTGGTGGGAAGGTTCAACCTCTACTGCCATACCACCAACATCTGCCACTGATGTCATGGGCCAACATAGTAAAATAAAAGGCATTACTTTCAGAGCAACTCTCATATCTATTTATTCTGTGTGAATAAGGAGACACTTGTACTTCTTTCATGTGATACTGTGTCTTAAAAAGTTCACGTTCTGTAAGTGCAGTGGTAATTGGATGACAAGAAGCAGGATCTTTGTTCATACTTTCAAGCCTTGTTTCCAGTGATTCATCTCTTGGCTCTGAGTATTTCTTGTTTAGTTTTTCTAATGGTCACATTTTCAGGATTCAGTCTGCTGTTTCTTTGCACATTCTGTCCCTACTGTTTTTATTTCTGCCTCTCTAAAAAATGCATAGGTCAATAAAAGAACACTTATATACTACTACAAGCATTTAGGTAACAATGATCTTTAAAATAAACTATAGGAGACATTGAAGATTTACTCTGCTACTATCAGGCAGATAGATTAAATGCTGAAAATTGAAGGATCAAGTTCAGTTATGTGACTTAAAATTTATGAGAATGACTATGCAGTGTTGCTGCTTACGGATGTCTACGTGTAATGATTTAAGCCTGCTTTCATTTTTTGTTTGCTTTACATTTTTATTTGCTTTATCTCTTGGTATCGTGTAACTCACCCCTGAAAAAGATGCCTCCTTGGAGCAAATGTCACAGTATTGCAGTAGAATGCATAATGCATGGCAAAGTGTCATACTTGTTGTCAGGTAAGAGAAAAAAATTCTAGTTAAATCATTAGAATTCTCATTATACTTCTGTTCTATCTCTTGCTGTTTCAGGTTTCTTTTTCAGGTAAATAATAGTAGCATTGCATGACATGATTATAGACAAATTAATGTAGTACATGATACAGAAGGATAAACATTTCCAAATTCTTAACAAGGTCTTTTATTAAGCTATGAGTAGTACCAGCTTTTTGTGGAAACCACTGACTTAGCAGTCACAAAATATATTCACACATTATTTGCTCAAAATGAGCTAGAGGTCCAGGATACTTTTTGTACGTTTCTCTTATGCATGCCAAAATTCTGGCCTTAGTCTCCTAAAACAAGCAAAAACAATACTGAAATCAGAATGAAAATGGAATAATTGAATTAGCAGAAGCTGAGTGACAGAACTTCATCTGTGTATCACGAAGTAGAGAAGTAAAAGGTTAAATGTAAGATGGAAACAAAAGAGGACTGGAAGACATTCTGCTCATTTAATGAGCAAATGCTTACTTTCTTGAAAGATATTACATATGTATTTTTTACTAGATTACTTGCTTTTGCCTTCTGGAAACTCATTTGAAATGGAATTTCATGAAATTTTAATTGGATGCATTCTTTTCTAAAAATTCAAAATGTTTTTCTTTAAAATTTCAAACACTAAAATGAAACTATCATTCAAGTCCTTAAGACCACATACCTCTACCATAAAAATGCTATATTAATATAGTGAAGTAATATTATGACTATTGTTTGTAACTGTTTAGATCTCTTAAGTCCTTTGTAGTATAAATGTAATGGTTATAACTGTACAGTTGAATTAACAGTTCCAGGAAACATTCCCAGCCACTGAAAATGGATTGTCTGTATGGTGAAGTTGTTAAGTGCATGGTGCATTTTTGGCCTCTGCTAGCCAGCACGCTCCTGGTGAGGCTCAGAGGTTAAAAAGACATACAGCCATTTCCAACAGGTTGTTCATGTCTGGCTGCGTAATTTCTCATAGGCAGTTGGACATGGGCTGTTGAATGCCAGCTGGCCTCATTGCCAAAATTATGCTGTTGACATAATCATTGCATCTATCCAATACTTTAGACTACATGAATAGTCCAAGCCCAGCTGTTACAGCAGGGATGACAGAGAGGGGCACTTGTAAAGATTTGCCAGGTTGCTCTAAGTGGAGTCTTCTTCCTCTACTCATACCGTACTGGAATTTAACAACTTTCCTACCCAAATTCCTGTCTCTATAACTAAGAAGAATGCAACTTGTGGTGGGGCAAAAAAAAATAATTTCTACTTCAAGGTAACATCTATGCCTAAGAAAATGCAAATTGAAAAGCAGAAGTGCTGAAAATTCTGTTGCTACTAGCCCATTAAAACAAACACCTCATAGAAATTATTTGTAGATGACAGTGTAATGCAGTTCTTTAATGAATATCATTAAATACTTTTAGGTCTCCCTCTAAAGAGTCTGGTAAACTATGTAGACAGTGAAAGGGAAGTATTTTTATTATTGAAGAAACCTTGTAATAAGGGTCATGTGGTTAGACAACAGGTTCCTGTACAGTATCTTGAATGTTTCATATTTATGATTTCAGACACTGATGCTGCTTTAGTCTGTAGGCAGAGGAATAAAGCAAAGTCCAGGCAAGTTACAGAAAAGGTCCAGGTGACCTATTGACTTCTAAGAATTTCAGATAAATAAGAGATGCACATCTTGGGAAGTTATACCTGATCATAACTACAAGCACAAGCATATTTAAATATCCTCTTTTTACTAGTGTGTTTCTAAATCCTCTTTATTTTGCATCATTATGAGTTTCTGTCCATTAGTTCTCAAGCACTATGTAATTTTATTGGAATTGGGCATAAGGCAGTTAGTTACTTAACGCTGTTGCCTTGGCAGAAAACAAAACAAGCTCATTAAAGTCCATTTAGATTATAGTAAAAAGAGCCTTCTGTAGCTAAGAAAGAGCAAAATATTTGTAGTTAAATGAAAAGCAATCTCGGGCATTTACGTGTTTGGCTACTTAGTGCAGGAGCACGTATAAGTAAGAAAAGTCCTGACAAAGAATAATGCTGTCTGTCAATAGGACCCTGAAATGCCTTGGATTGCCTAATGGCAATGACATTAACTCTGAATGTCAAAGATTGTCTTTGCTAAGGCTCTTGCCTCTATTTCAGTGTCATATTTTTGTGTGTGAATGTACCCAGCTGCTCCTCTGGGGAATGCTTCCACAACTGGAGGAAATGGATGAAGCAGTCAAAGGGAAGAACAATTTAGAAAAATTATATATATTTCTATGGGTGCACATGTATATAATTCTGTGTTGCACTGCAGCTATTTGTTGTATAGTTTCTTAATGAGACACAAAGGATCAAATTGTGTCACTCAAAGGCAGGTGGAATGTGACCTGCAGGCCTCACAAGGATTGATTAGCAATTTTGTAATTCTGAAAGGATGCCATCTGAGGTGGACTAGAATGTCACCAAACAGAATAGGTGATGTAAACTAATACTGGTTAAGATTATGAACTTGAAATATGTGTACATGTAGTTACAAGAAGTATGTTAATTTAGACTTAGGACTGGAAAACGGAGTAGAAAGGCTACTTCACTGGAAAAGACAATGTAAAGGATACATAGGAGAGTGCTGGCTCTTTTAAGAGTACCTAGTAAGGAACTTTTCTAATGCAGCAAAGAGATAGTAAGAACGGTAGGAAGTCATGGGAACAAAAACCTGGTCAGTAGTACTAATTGATAAGAGATGGCTTGTGGGAATGCTGGCTTGTGAATGTGGTGTGCCTGAAGGCTGAGTGTATGAATGTTGCCTGTGTGCGGTGAACTTCAAGCTGGACCAGTGGGCAAGAAGGATACCTATGAGCTGAGTGAGGGAGCTGGGAGCTGGGCTAACAGAGGGATGGCGGTGATGCTCAAAGGATTCATGAATGTGCACGTGCTTGTGAACCTAGACAGTGTGTGTGTACATCTGCACCAGTGAACTTTTGTCTCTGCCAGCTAGAGGGGAGGAAGAGGTCCCAGATGTACATGTTTTATGTGAATCCTGTTTGTAAGTGCTGTTGAAGGCAGTCCCTTGATGAGATAACCTATGCTACCAGTCATGCCAGTGCCCCCTCTCTGTCTCTGTGTGCGTCTGTATGTCTCTGGGATACGTGCTCATCTTTGCTTCTAGATGAGTGTGCAAAAGGAAGGAGGCAGCCACATAGACTCCCAGGCAGAGACCCCAGGTCCCCAGGCAGCAGGCTGGGTACAAGCAACTGAGCAGAAATAATCGTGCTGGAGTGCCTGGAGGAGGCAGCCACGCACTTTACCTCACTTAAAAGGCAATAATGTCAAGTGTGAATTTTTGCTTAGAACTGAAAGATTATGAGAGAAACAATAATGCAAGTGATGTCAGCTGCTGATGTTTCGATTCAATTGATGAAGACCAAATATGTCTGACATACTAGTGAGTGATGCCAGAAGAACTGGGAATTTGCTAATGAGAAAAAGGAAGAAAAAGAAGAAAGAAGTGAAGCTGAATAAGCAAACACACCAGAAAATGTGAGCCGAACTCCAGAGTGCTGACCTTACTTCCAAACAACAAACATACCACTGTTCGTGTTTCTGATGTAATTGGTAGCTGCAGACAAGCCAAATCTCACAGGTAACATTCCGGTTAAATTTTAGAGGGTTTTTTTTGATAAACACTGTAGTGCACTTCTATGTTCTTTTCTAGATCAGGTCCTGGTTATGAACATGATGTGATATTCTGTAATATCCTCACATTAATTTCTTTAGCACAGAAAATAATATGTGAAGAAAGAGTGAGAAGGGCCTCTTATAGACCAGCATCTTAGTCTGTCACAGAAGTTGGGCACGGTTGGGGTATTTACCTGAAGCCAGACTTTCCAGATAGGAATTGTTCTTGGGATTATAGATGTAGGCATCTTACATTATAAATAAAAAGGTAAAAGAGTATTATCAGAGAACACCTATATCAGGGGGGTTGGAACTAGATGATTTTAAAGCTCCCTTCCAACCCAAACCATTCTATGATTCCTAATGAATCCCAGGGCTAATATAGGACATACCTGCAACTTTAGACTAAAAAGATATTATTCAAATCCCTTAGAATGAGCCTCTAAAATATCAGTAGATGTGATGCTAGTGCAGAAAGAATAAGTTTCCGTTAAGTATGGAGCTCCACTCATATCACTAAGGAGGGTGACTTGCTCAGTATATTTGACTTTACAGCTTGTTTCAACATACTAGTGAAAATGCTGACTTCATGACTGCGGTTCTTTTAAATTGGCCACCAGACGTGCTGAAGTTCTGATGCAAACTGGTTAGAAAGGCTACCAGCTTGTTAAAACTGTTCCTGTAATCCCATGGAACAGACCATAAATCAAATAATCACTGAGGCTGTGTGTTGCTAAGCCTGCCTACTGCCTCTGGGCTGGGAAGTTAGTTCAGCACTAAATTAATAAACCCTTTCTTATTTGCAACCCTTTCTTGTCTTTTGCAATAAGAAGAAGTTAGGAACTGATCCAACAAAATGTTTAAGTACGGGCTGAGTCCTTGGAAATGACAGTCACACACATAAAGGTAAGCCTGTGCTTAAGGATTTTGCTGAGTTGACATCTTAGAACTCTACCCGGGCTGACTATGGTGAGTTTAGATTTACCTTTGTGATTATTTCTCTCCACAAATAAAAAGCAAGGCTATGATACCCTGGAGAGGAGATAGGGTATCTGAATCCTCTTTTTCACTGCATCTATTGAACTCTTCAATGTCATTGACCTGAGACTCCATAATAATTTTTACTTCCAATTTCTGTGACTCAGAGTGGCCTCAGCTTCCTTACACTGCTTTGCCACATCCACATATGCTATTTCTTAGTAGAGCATCCTACTGCCAAATCTGCCATATCTGTGTATATGCCCCCACCACGTATTTCTGCATGGAGTTGTTTCCCCCCAGGTGAAGCAATTTCTGTTGTCAAAATCCATGAGATTCCTGTCAGCCCCTTTCTCCAGCTGCTCCTCCCAGTATTGTGTTACCTGCAAACTTGCTGGGGATGCAGTATGCCCTGTTGTTCATATCATTAATTAAGGTGTTAAGTAGGACTGGATCCAGTATTGGCCCCTGGCATACACTTCTAGTCACTGACCTCCAAGTAGACTTTGCATCACAGAACACCACCCTCAGGGCCTGACTGTTCAGCCAGATTTCAACTCACCTCACTGTCCATCCAGTGCATACTTCAGCACCTTCTCTATGAGAATTTTATTGGGGACAGTGTCAAAGGCCTTAATGAAGTGCAGGTAGACAGTACCCAGTGCTCTCTCCTAATGTTCCAAGCTAGTCATTTCACTGTAGAAGTTTATCAGGTCAGCCAAGCGTGACTTCTCCTTGGCGACTCTGTGCTAACTATTCTTTATTATTTACTTGTCATTTTTGTCTGTTATCATTCACATTTTTCTATCTTTCCTTACAAAACTTTTCCTATCATCTAGATAATTTGTCTTTTTAATTTTTTTCTTGAAAAATAGGTCCAAAAATTATACTCTGATACACATGAATTGAATTAGATATTACAAGTCTGTTTCTGGTGCAACTTGCACTGTTTTTTTAAAGCTGACTTCTCACTACTCTTTGCTAAAATAATTGTCTCCTCCTTTCCTGCAGTTTGAAACTAATTCACCTCCAGGGTGACAAAATTTTCACTTCAAAATTCTTTCTGACCTTTGAAATCTCTCTAGGCTTGTACCTTCTGGATGTATAACCACATACGGACCATCTGTTGTTTTTGGAAGCCACTGCTGTCTTGAAGAGTTGTTGCAGGCTCCTGGAATCTTGTATTTGATCCTGCCTTATTCTGAAGGGAATGTTGCCCACCAGTGACAGCTGCCACGTGCATACCATTACAAGAGTAAAAAATTTTATTGTCATGAACTTTTTATTTCATCTAACTTCTAGGCAAGATCTGTGAGATAACAGTTCACTGAGAGGCAGGGCTCAGAAATGTTTCCATCTACAAGTTGAGCAAGAACTGAGATTCTCCAGAGTGTTTTATCTTGCAACTGTAGCTCCTGGGCAAAGTACTTGTTAAAGAAAATTTGGAAGATCATGAGATGAAAACTTTCAGCTGGTTCTCATCTGAATTGAAAGACATATCTTATTTGGTTATCAGCTGTGCTTTACTAATTGGCATTTCTGTAGAATTAGTAATGTTTTACAAAAGCATCTCAACCATCTAATAAGGAAAGTTGGTAAGATCATAATCTGCCAGTGTAAAATGAAAAGCTGTAAATGCATTTGCAAACATATTTTAATTATGTGTGATATTTTCTATCTCTTCCTTAGAACCCTTAACCCTTCAGGTTAGCTTGTGCCTGTTTTTGTTTGTGATCCAATTGCATAAATCACATCCCGTGCAGTGGATTACTCCAACACTCTGAAACCCCAAGCTGTCAAAATGTCCAAACAGAATCATTCTGGCAGCCAAGAGCAAAGTGTGTCCTCTTTTCCAAGGCAGAAACACATATCGCCTACATTACCCAAATCTTTTCCTTCACCTGGGTCATTCTTCCCTGTGGACCTGCAAATGTTATCATAATACACATCATAACGGTGTGCTATGGTGCCCCACAGACCTCCATCAGAGCATGCCCCAACCTCTCCGAAGCATCACCTTCTGAACCAAACAGGCTGAGAGCCCATACTGAACACTTAAGTCAGTCTGGCTGCTGCACAGACTCAGATCAAACAGTCTAAGTCTACATTGTCTGCCAGATTTATTTACATATTAAAGTTCGCTGCTTGTCTATTAGTTTCATCATACAGCTATGGAGTCCTTTGGGTACACCAAAATAAGATCACTGCTGGATTGAGTCTTTAGCAGTCTCATACCACCAGAAACATACACAGATCAAACCCAGGTGAGAACAGCTTGGTGTGTTTTCTTCTCAGCCTTAGCTACAGATGAGTAGGCTTCCCCTGCTTCTCTTTTTTGTCTGCTTGCTGTTACTCACAGAGTTTTGACAGGAGGAGAAGAAGGCATGACTCCTGGCAGTAAAAGAAAACCAGTAGTCTGGAAAGTAGGCAGGGATGTGAAAATGGAGGCTTGGGGATGACAGCGAGCATCTCCCATTGGTCACCACCCTAATACAGTAAGAAGTGTTGTTAGGTACTGTAGTGACCTGTCAAGGTATTCTAACAGTACCCAACAATTACATTCAGTCTTGGCCTTTACACCTGCATGCAAAAATTTGACCAGGAAACTTGGCTCAAACATAGAATTCCCTTAAAGTTTGAAGGGACTTGACTTTGGGTATTGGAAAAGCTGAAGTGAAGATTCAGATCCGGACTTGGATTCCTGAATGCCCAGACTTTTGGTGCGGCAACATTTTTTTAAAGTTCAAACAAGGTACATGGTAATTGCAGATGCTCCACTCTGAGGCACATTTAGGAAGGAACCTTTCAGTGTGAACAAAGAATTCTGTTCTTCCGTTTCAATACTGAAGATGAAACAAGACTATTTATTATCTTCTCTATTACGCATTGTATTTATACATTTTTGAAAGCAATGGGAAGATATATGCTTTGGAGAAAGTCTTGCAGAAAGGAATTTTTTGGAACAAGGCTAAATGATGTGAGAAGACTTTACAGAGGCCAAGAGGCCTGCCTTCTTTTTTTTGTCCACGTGAATACTCAGCAGTAGAAACATTCCACGTCAAGCAGATGAACTTTCAGTAAAATAATGAAACAATAAAAGCAAGGGAATTAAAATCTTGTAGACATCTGAAATCTACAAAGACACACAAAAAAACGTCACTATTTCATTTTAAAAAGCACAACCTTTGAGAAATGTCTGTGAGCATCAGCGTGTAAAGCATTTGAATAAATCAAGCAGAAGCAAATTCTGCATTTTTGAGACTGCTTTTGCTGAACATAGTAAACACGAGAGGGTTCTGCAGAATTTCCTTTCTACTAGAAAAATGCACCACAAGATGGCACTTTCTGAAGACAATGTGTAACATTTAAATGAATCATCATTTTACAAAAGACTTATTGAACATATGGTGGGATTTGAATTGAAAATGCAGCAGGGACCAAGTAATTACATGGGAAAGCATACTGTAATATTTGGCAGTTAGAGATACGCAATCCATGATTGCAAAACATTTATAAATGTGTTTAGCTTTGTAACTAATCCAGTGAAAATACGTTACATGTATACATTACATACTTGTAAGCAAAGCCAATCCGAAAGTTCATGTTTGACCCCAGCTTTGTAGATCTGGGCATAAGCTATTGATCTGCTGCAAACTGTACTGAAGACAGTGACAACTGCAAGATACGAATGCATCCCATTTCCTTTAAACAGGAGATCAAAATTGTAGTTTAGCAGATGACTAGGGGTTAAAATTAAAAACTATGATAATTCTGAAGATATTTTCTATCTTGACTGGCTAAGTTGTGTATTCAAGGACTACTTTTCCAGCAAAATTTCTCTAAATAAAGTATTTGGCATGCATGCACACATGCATCTCATAATTTGCAAAGTTCTCTTTCAATAGCATTTCTTTTTTCACCTTCTTGAATAACTGTTAGTAATATTCCTGAATCAAGCTCTTTTTTAAAGATACTATAAATTTTATTTGAAAGTAGTACAAGAAAACTAATTATCTTACAAAGCAAAATATCTGATCAAAGGAATCACACGTGCTAGATGCGAGATGTGCCATAAAGCGTTAACTTCTCTAACCTCAATGTAAAATATCTATTGTTATTATTTTTTTGTTTGGTTGGTTTTAGTTCTTATATATAGAATGGATACAAAATATTCGAAGACATTCTGTCTCCATGTAGCATGACAGAGGTGTTTTCAGCAGAAAGAAGCTGGGGAAGGCAATGGTCAACAGACCAACAGGTCAAAACTGCATGGCATTCATTTGCATGGGAAAATCTGCTAGGGTTAAAGAAAAGGGATCTGTGTTTCCCAAGTGCTGCTGGCTGCTTATCTTTCAGCATCTGAAACAGGATTTTGATGTAAAAGCAAATCAGTAATCATATACTGCCCAGATTCCAAGTACTGTCCAAAGGAGTAGAAATGAGTATGTGTGAATAGTGCACTATGCAAGCTGATTTTCAGGCCAACGGGAGATTTTCAAGAAACATGGCTGTCAATAGACTGGTTCAGTCTTTGGTTATGGATTCCTTTTTCAGCTTTAGAGCTCCCTGTGTCTTCTCATCAGTATGAATAGAATAGCTGGTTTCCTGTTGGCATTGATGTCTTTTTGTTCCACTTGGAAAGCGTTTTCCTGTGTTACTGATGGAGCAATGGTTGGCATGGATTTTCAGATATTTACTTGTATGTTTGTTGGCTTGTCTGTTGCCAGGAATGATGGCAATATATCAGGCTGCAGAGAAGGAACTGTTTGTTCATTTAGCCTTTCTCTTTTTACTGTGTGCTCCCACAGAAATAAAACAAAAGGTTTGCAGTGCTACATCTTAAATAATTGACCTCTGGTGACCTCTGCCACATAAACCAGTGAAATGCACTTGAGTGCCTCAGTGTAAACCATCTGAAAGATCTTTAAGTCCAATGTTGTAAGGTCACTGAAGCAGAATACAGCAGAGATGTGATTAAAATTGCCTGTTCCTCTTTCTAGTTCCACATGCAGAGTTCTAGCTTGGAGCATTTCATTATAATAACCCTCTATGAAATTTGTTATATTAAATTTAGACCCTAGTGAACATCATTTACATAATTTAAAAAGGTTTGACATTTTTTGGTATCAGAAACTGAAAACTGCTTATTTCAAATTATTTAATTGAATATCTCACTTTTCAGCACATCCACTTGCTATTAGATCCATTTGCTCCACAGGAGATTTTGATGGCAAATTGTCTCTTTTGACATTATGGGAAAAATAAAGCAATAACAGCTGAACTGAAAGCAGATCTTCTGAAAATTATCTTTTATACTACATTACCACTATTGTAGTAGATAGTCTTTTTCCCGTATTCTGTAGTTGTAAATCTCCATAAGACTATGCAGATAAATAAGATAAATTGATATTGTATGTTTTAAAAAACATTTTAATTTTAGATCAAAATGTCAAACAGAAGATTTAAGCACTGGTTATTTGCCAAACAGTTGAAACCACACAGCTGGCAAATTCTTCTGTATGATTAACAGAAATCTTATACTGTTAATCTGTATGATTAACAGAAATTTATTGCAATTGCAAAGAAATTATTTGCAAGCACAGAACTCATGGCTTCTGATACTATGATAAAATGATATGTTTTCATTTGTGCCAAGCACAATAGGCAAAAAGTACGTTGTATACCTCACTGATTAACAGAAGTGGAGAAATACAGGGAGACAGATACAGACAAAAGCCACAATATTGCAAAACAAAATATAGAAGAAAGTATCTAGTATAACCTGAGATTCCTATTAGTCACACTGACCCTGTCACAAACATCTAAGTTATGTCAGTCCATAACAATGGTTTGCTTGACTTTCTAGGTAAGCCAATGATATCTGAGTGCACTAAACACAATGCCTTTATAATAGCCATTAATCTTTGCAGAAAAAAATACTCCACGTGCTCTGGAATGCATCTATTCTCCTCTGAAACCTCATCTTTGTTCCTAGTAATTACCATCTGTTTCTAATTTCTGACATTCTGTGTGAGCTGCAAATTCTATTCAACTTTCTGTATACAATATGAGCTAAAATAAGTTAATATATTCTCATATAGCAAGGCCATATTTTAAGTAATAAATAAAATTCATACTGTGAAGCAGAATATCATGTACTCCTGCTGATGCCAGCTTTAACAAAATTAGGAACTGGAGACCATTTACAGATCTCACTTTGAGCAGCCCATACATTCTGTGTAAAGAACTGAACTTTGTTACAAGAGCAAAATAAAGCAAAAATCCCCATATCAATACATTTTTCCCACTCTTTCAATTGGTTAATATAAATAGCATCCTAGAATAAAGGAGTCAAAGTATGTTTCAGTTTATGATCTTCAGTATTCGGAAAAAAAGGGCACTCTAGTAGTTCTATCATAAATTAGATTGCTAAAGGATCACACTGTAGCAGTTCTGAGACAGAAGTTTCTGTCTTCCCTGGATGTGATTTCAACTCTTGGAAAGCCTGGAAACTTGCAAAGGTTTTTTAGAAAACATAGGATACCTTGACTAACAGGTGACCTTATCTTGTTGCAGGGTTTACTTGGCTTGTGTGTTTCAAACCCTAACATTGAAGAATATCAACATAATATGTCCCACATACTGTCAGCTTAAAATCACATCTCACTGACTATTGAGTAACTGACATCATCTACCAAGAAACACATGTAAATTACCTGGACCTTCCTCCCAATATTCTGTTACATTATTTTGCCATGTGACAGATGACAGCAGAGGGGCAGTCTGACAGAATGGCACCTGACATGGGACTGCCAGTAAAGCAAGTTGTGTCACTGAGTTCATCCATACAGAAAAAATGGCACCCACTGACATTCACTGATGCTTGGTGAATGTTTCTGGAGACCAAACAGTGGAAGTGAGCACAGTGAGGTGGTGGGTGGTGCATTTCAGCAGTGGTGAAAATCACATAAAAGACAAGCCGCGCTCCAGATGGCCATGTACAGCTGTCATACCACGAAATTCAGAGTTTCTCAATCAGCTCATCCACACAAATCATGTATTACAACCAGAGAACTGTGTATGGAGCTGAGTAACAGTTTCAATGCACTGGAAACAATGGTGGCAATGTTGGAATCTTGCAAAGTTTGCTCCAGATGAGCGCCATGAATACTCACACAGTGTCATGGTTTTATGATTTTCGGTTATTGGTATTCCACATCATAACATCATGTAGTGTATGTACCTGGTTCTCAGAAGAGAAGAACTACTACATTCCCCAGGGGACTTTGCTCCTCTGTTACCATTTCCGGCCAGAGGGAAAAGATAAAAACTTGCAGATCACGAGACCTCATCCCTTTTTTCCGCCCGTCTCTCGTCCTGGCAGCACCTCGCTCCCCAGCCATCTTATTGTCGGTAGTAGAGTAAGGCCTACCTTGACTTTGGACATTCTCTCTCTCTGTATTGGATTTATCAGCTTAAATTGTAATTATATTGTATTATAGTGTGTTATTTTGCATTCCCACATCTTATTTAGTAAATTAGTTTGTTTCTCCTCAGATTGTTGCTGCTGTTCTTTGCTCTCAGGGCCATCTCCTTACCCTTTTTCCCCTTTTCCCGGGGCGTGGGTCTGTGGGTCTCCCATCCCATTCGTCACAGAACCGGGCCAAACGCCCGTAAACCGTTGACACACAGGAACAGAAAGAATACCGTATGCAAGTTTGTCAGGATCTACTGAACCCATATGAGGCTGAAGGTGACAGTTTCCTGGATGACATCATTACCAGTGATGAGATGTTAAGTCACCATTGTGAGCTGGACTCAAAACAGCAGTCCATGGAGTGATGATGGAGTGATGAATACTCCATTGAAGAAAAAGTTCAAGACAAAGCCCTCAGTGAGTATGGTGATGTGCACTATCTCTTTGTATAGGAAAGGAGTGATCCTTCTCGATTCTCTGGAACCTGGACAATCCATCAACTCTGACTGCTGCATCATGCCACTGACTAAGCTGAGGGCTTGATCTTCCACAGTCAGACCACAGAAGAAGACAGTCTTTATCTTGCAGCATGATAACAGCGGGTCCCATATGAGTTTGAGGGCTGTGGAACATATTACCAATGTTGGCTGGACTGTCCTACTACACCTACTGTTAGTCAGGATTTGGTTCCTTCTGATTTCCATCTGTTCGGGCTGACAAAAGATGAACTTTTGGGGCAACATTTTCCTAGCAACAATGCCATCACCTCAGCTGTGAAACAGTGGGTCACCTCCTCTGGTGCAGATTTTTACAAGCACAGCATACAGGATCTTGTTCATCACTGGTGAAAACACAGAGCTAATGGTGGTCACTATGTTGAAAAATAGTGTTTTGTAGCCGATAATTTGCTCTATCACACAGTATTATTGTGCTTTTTGTATCTGTTGCAGTTTCCATAGAAACAAATAGGAGGCATTACTTTTGGAGTGATCTATGTAGTTATTTGTTTTGTTCTTTTAATTACTTACCATGAATACATCAAGAGATTAAACACTGTCGAAGGGGAAAGGAAGTTAAAGAACAATGTTGGCAGAAAAGCCATCATGCACGAAACAGCCAGGAACTTTGTCTGGAAATCATAATAATTCAAATAATCAAATCAGTGCTGTTCTGTAATTACTTTCCTGGAGCTACAGTATGGACTAGAAACCTAAACAATTTTAAGATAGATTTATGTACAGGGTTAGATGAAGTGGTTTCTGAAGTAGCAAGGGACTTGAATCAAAGACACATTAAGTACTTTCCAGTGCTGAATCACAAGATCATAAATTAAAGTGCTGCTGCTCTACTTCTCTCCTTGAAGTAGTAGCATGGAGCAAGAAATTAATTTCATGTCTCCATAGTCAATTCTCTATTATCTAATATGTTATGAGATTGAGTTATCCTGGATAATGGAAGTGGAACATGCTGGCCAGGCCAGATTAAGGCTGAATCTGGCAGAAACTTCCTTGCTGAGCTTCCTGCTTCTATATACCAAATAAATTGTGACAGACCTGAACTCAGCCCTGGAGCTCTTAGCTATTCCTGTTGAGCTTCTGAATACTTCAGGCTTCGGGGAAACTTATGCTGGGCAAAAGTTTGCAAAGGCATAGAGCCACAACTTGAGTGTATGCACTGCCACACTTGAAGATGCTTGGAAGCTTGATTCAAAGATCCAGTAGCCCAACAGGACTCAGCTCCAGCCTGATCAAGCTTCTTAGCTCTGGGTTAATGCCAGCCATGGGAGACCCTGCTAACTTAAAAAACAGCAGCCCACCTGTGCCTGTGTTTACCTCTTCCTTCTCTGCACTGCAGAGGATTTTTTTTAAGCTTTTTTTTTTTTTTTTTACTTTCTGTGTCAAAGACTATGCCAAATTTGATGTTCATGAGGAATGAGTGAAAGTTTTTCAATTGATTTTTACTTTAAGTTGGTACTTTTTTCTAAGTATTTATCATCATCAGTTGAACTGTTTTACCAGAAATTTTCTAAAACTATTCGGCAAAAGGAAGATACCTGAAGAAATTTTCCCATAAATAGTTTATGTTTGCAACGTTTTAAATCTCTAAATATCAGGAAGTTTAATATGCCAGACAGCCTACTAGTCCTTCCAGACCCTTCATCCCCTAGATGCTTGCTCAGCCTACTTCCAAGAAGTGTTGATAAAAATTTAGAATTTTCTTCTCTTGGGAAACCTTTCTACTGTTTTGTTTTAGTTTCATGTTTTTAAAGATCTTCTTACTAAAGTAGTATGAAAACTATATTAAAAAATATTTCCATGGTAAGTTTCTGTTCATGTAAGAAGGTTCCTGGAAGCTTGGAGTGCCCTTAGCCCTAGGATCACATGGTAGATGCTGGAAACATAGAAATCCCCATCTCTTCTGTATGGTAGAATTTCTTGTGAAATGTGAACCTTGGAATCATCTGGAAATACTAGGCACAAATAGAAGCTGGATCCTCCCTGGACCTGGGCATCGTTGTGATAAATGATTCTATGTGTGATAAATGGTTCTATGTCAGGGTGGAGGCCGGTCACGAGTGGTGTCCCCCAAGGCTCAGTCCTGGGACCGGTGCTCTTCAATGTCTTTATCAATGACATAGACGATGGAATCGAGTGTACCCTCAGCAAGTCTGCTGAGGTCTGGGTGACACCAAGCTGAGCGGTGCAGTCGATACATTGGAAGGAAGGGAAGCCATCCAGAGGGACCTGGACAGGCTGGACAAGTGGGCCCATGAGAACCTAATGAGGTTCAACAAGGCAAAATGCAGGGTGCTCCACTTGGGCCAGGGCAATCCCAGGTATTTATACAACCTGGGGGAAGAAGTCCTCGAAAGCAGCCCTGCGGAGAGGGACTTGGGGGTCCTGGTGGACGAGAAGCTGGACATGAGCCAGCAGTGTGCGCTGGCAGCCCGGAGGGCCAACTATGTTCTGGGCTGCATTAAAGAGGAGTGGCCAGCAGGGAGAGGGAGGTGGTGGTCCCCCTCTACTCGGCTCTTGAGAGGCCCCATCTGGAGTACTGCGTCCAGGCCTGGGGCTCCCAGCACAAGAAAGGCGTGGAGCTCTTGGAAAGAGTTCAGAGGAGGGCGACCAAGATGATCAGAGGGCTGGAGCACCTCTCCTATGAGGAAAGGTTGAGGGAACTGGGCTTGTTTAGTTTGGAGAAGAGAAGGCTCCGGGGAGACCTCATTGTGGCCTTCCAATACTCAAAGGGAGCATATAAACAGGAGGGGGAACAATTGTTCACAAGGGTGGATCAATTGTTTGTGAGGGTAGATAGCGATAGGACAAGGGGGAATGGTTTTAAGCTGAGACAGGGGAGATGTAGTTTAGATATTAGGAGGAAGTTTTTCACACAGAGGGTGGTGACGCACTGGAACAGGTTGCCCAGGGAGGTTGTGGATGCCCGTCCCTGGAGGCATTCAAGGCCAGGCTGGACGTGGCTCTGGGAAGCCTGGTCTAGTGGTTGGCGACCCTGCACTTGGCAGGGGGGTTGAGACTAGATGATGATCTTTGAGGTCCTTTTCAACCCAAGCCATTCTATGATTCTATGATTCTGTGATCATCTTCTGAGGAAGGGAATGTAGGGTCCTGTTTTGACAAACAGCTTCATGGTTAAGCCCATCACTCAAAGGTCAGATCTGGGTTTTTTTTTGAGAAATTCAGTCTCAGAGCTCTTATTTCACAAGGAGTACTGCTAGGCTATACTCATCATTACAGAGGAGAGGAAGTGTCTGGTCATTATCTGACACTAAAGGAATAAACAACTGGATGAAGGAGGAGGAAGACTGTCCTATGTGATGAGAAAGAGAAGGGCAGCTCTAACTCCCTGTTGCCACTGCCCACCATGGCTCTCCTGCATCATTTGATGTAGTCACTTCCAGCTGACACAAGTCACACACCCTGAGTGTGTTTCCAATGCTAGCTAATGCCTGATATAATATGAAACTGTGACTATTCAGATGTAGGTAAACTTTAGCTGATTTGAGTCCCAAAAGCAGATTTTAACCCTACAGTAGAACAAGATTTTGAATAAATAGGTAAATAAATAAACGAAACCCTACATTTCTTTATCTGGTTAGGATGTGAATGCTGCATCTGTGAATGTGAAGGACTTATCAACTCAGGCTTCTCCATTAGCTAAATAATATGGTCGTGAATCTAACATGCTCTTAATAAACCTGTCATATTTTTATACATCTCCACAAACAGGAATTTTAACATGTATGTTTAATGCTTCATCTTTGGTAACTCAGGAAAATGATAGGTAGATGGTTAACAGTTAGTGCTGTGCCAGAATCAACATTCTTTCTTTTCTTAGAAGCTGATGATTTAAAGATTTTCCCATCAGAAAGATTTATGCAAGGATTTATGGATCCTGCAAAAGTTGGCTTACATTACATTATTCCTCTAACTTTTGGAAATATTATTTTTGAAAAACTTCTTTATAAAGTACAAAAATAAGGAGCACTTCTTCATGAAGTCCAGGAGATCACATTGTAAGTATGTTTATTACATTTTCCTATTATTTAGCAGTTTTGCAGAGTTGTTATACTTATCACTGTAAAAGCTGCTAATTGACACAAACGGTTTACCATAATAATAATTCTTTGATGAATAATGAAACTTAATTGAACTAAATATACCCTTTCAGAGCTCTGGAAATTCTTATTCAAATTAGTTTCTTTTCTCTGATACCTCTTTCTGCCTTCTCTCACCTTAACAGCAATTAATTGAAAAGCACGACTCCTGATCTAGTCTGTTGTAAATGACACTAGAATTGATCAATTTATTCATAAAATGGTTATGTTTTGTTATCTCTTCTGAAACTTTTGAAGGAGAGGTATACACAGTAAAAATTTTATGAATGGTGGCAGCTTTGTCATACAAAAATTAACTGTGGTCAGAATGGTGTCGCAAGCAATATTGGCAATAAAAAGATAGGCGTTCAACAACAAATAGGAAAAAGAAATTGAAGAACACTCATGCTACTAAGATGTTGTCAAATTAACTGTCCCTGCTGTAATTTACCTAAGCCCACTTATAAAACTGGTTGAAATAATTTCCAGGCTACCAGTGATTGTCTTGTTAACCCACCGGGGAAATGGTGAAGTTTTGAGAGCCTGGAAAATGGCACATACAGAGCCTATCTTCAGAACTGGGAAAAAGAAAGAGTCAGGGATTGCAGAGGAATCATCTTAACTTCAGTTCCTGGAAAAAGTTCTGGAACAATAATCAACTGAACTATTTGTAAGCACTTGGAAGATAACAGGGAGGTGAGTAAAAGCCAACATGAATTTGTTGAGAATAACCCTCTCCAAAATATCTTTACTTCTACTTATGACAGATTAGGAGGCGTTGTGGACAATAGGTGCCAGATATCTCTCAACTGTAGTCAGAATTTTGACACTTTCTCATGTAACATCCTCATAAGCAGTTTTAAGAAATATGGTCTTAGTAAACTATAGTTAAATTAGTGAAAAATTAAGTGGTAGTTTTAAGTAGTGTTTTGATTTGTATTAGAGTCAGCAGAAGTGTTTGTATAGATATTATTCTTTCTCACAGACAACACCAAAGCATGAAGATCCTCATGCACAATGGAATGCAGTAGTACAAACCTCATAAATTGGAAACACAGTCCAAAAAATAGGATGTAATTCAATAAACATACTTGGGTAGGTAGAATGTTCTGTGCAAATGATGTGATCAACCTGTTGAGTAGCAATTCTTCAGGAAAAAACTCAGAGGGTTATGATAGTTTACAAGCTGTGTATGAAACAGCAATGCCATTTAGCTGGGGAGAAAGGCAAATACAAACAGAAATTTCATCTGTAAGGTATGTCTGCTCAATATGATAAGACCACAGCAGGAACATAGAGTTATGTTTTTGAAGTCTTTTGTTTCAAGGGATATATAGACCAGCTGGAAAAAAATAAAAAGAAGGATTATCAGAGGTATAGAAGGCATGATGTATGGAAAATTATGCTGGAGGAATTTGGAGTGTTTAGACAGGAAAAGGGGTGGCTGGTGGGGGTGATAACACTCTTTAAATATGTAGAAGGCAATAAATAGTACAAACTGTTCCCTCTGTCTTTAGCAGTTTGTTGGTCCTGTAGCCGAGACCCAAGTAACAAAAGTGTCAGTGAGCAGAATGAGGACTAGAACAACCTGTCCCAGGACATTGAGGACTCTGTCACTGGGTATTTTGAACACCAACATTAGACAATTGTGTAATGTTTTGCATATAGTTAATCTTCTTGTGGTTAAGGATTCAGTGACCACAATGTTTTCTTCCACTCCATTTTCTATGGGCTATGGTAAATATATCAATGAAACACAGTGCTTTGGCTCTTTTCCTTCTCTGTGTGGACAATTCCTCTGAAATAGGAGATTTTCATAGTATCTTATTGCTAAAGAAACCACATTTCAGGCAAGGAAAATGGGGCAGTTGAAAACATCCACAATGTCTTCGATACCTGCTATGTTACACTCACAAAGAAAACAAAATGTTCCCAAACTAAAGAGTACAGCACATAGTTTGGTTAGTCACTTTGGATATGATTTTGAATGAAAAGTCAAGTATCACATACTTAGTGGTATCTTCTTATGAACTTCTGGATATTTATTAACCATTAGCAATAATTGAGCTGTGTTGTTGAGGTAAATTTTTGAAGCAAGGATACATCATTCCAAGATCATACACTGCCATAAAAGATGGTATTTGATAGGAGGGAGTAAAGAAGATGGAGTCAGGCTCATTTCTGTGGTGCCCAATGGGCGATAACTGCAACACAGCTGGTTCCCTCTGAATATCGGGAAACACTTTATTGTGAAGAAGTGTGTGATTAAAAGATGGTATGTGTGATTACGATATGGAAGAATGTAAACTTTTCCAGTAATTTCTCTACTTTTGGTCCTGATATCTGAAATACTGGCATTTGTGTTAGTCTCTATTTTGTTATTTAGTCAGACCAATACATTGTTCAGTTGATTTGCACTACGCTATTCACCAAATGTAAGTTCCAGTCTTGCAAGAACAATATTTTCCTTTTTTATGTCCTTGCCATAATTTGAACACAGTTTAGTATGCTCCTCCTGCTGATTCAGAGCCATAGTCCAAGTCCTGGCATCATTTCCATCTTCTAGCATGTCTGTCATTTTCCTGTGGAACACTTCTGGTTTGTTTGAGGTACCACAATAAATTTTTTATCCAATAACATATCAGCTGTACTCACTGACAAATGCAAAAATATACAAACATAAAAATTGAAAACACAGTGTTTACAAAAGAGGGAGAATCATATGCTGTGACCAGCTGAACAGAAGATAATGAGCTGAGTCACATGGTTACACATAACATTCTTCATAGTGGGTGGAAAGATTATAAACTGCGTGAGGCCCTGGCTGACATATTCAGGTACTAGCTCCCCCTTCATTCCTTAGACGCATTATGATATCTGATACGTGGCAAAGGCACATCGCCACATCTGCACAAGTACAGACATCTCTCAGCAAGGGCTGAAAGAGTTTCATAAAACCTTGATGCATATTTAGATAATCTAAGGAGAAGTTTTCAAAATGAGGATGGTAAGACTCTGAAACAAGTTGCCCTGAGAAGTTCTGGATATTCCAACATGGGAAATGTTTAAAGAAGGTTTGGGGGGACTTTGAGCAAAATGATCTAGTGAAAGATGTCCTTTCCCATGGCAGAGTATTTGGGATAGATGATATTTATGGGTTCCTTCCAATCCAAACCATTTTGTCATTATTGAAGAAAACGTGGAAGCAATTGATAAGTAATATCCTTGAGATGCAGTGCACTAAAACCTTATGTGGCTTTGGCACAAGGAAGATCTGTTGTGTAGTGGGGATATTTGAGAATCAGGGCACTTTTAACCTTGGTAACAAAATCAGAATCTAAATCTAGCCCCTATTATTCAAAATCTTGTCTCTACGCTGCACCTATGTGAATACTGTTTTTTTTTACTTTCATATTCTAGTGTGTTTGGTATTAACACCAGATTTTCTCCTCGTCTACTGAAAACAGTTTAAAATAAGTGACCATAGCATTGTTAAACTACAATAAGTGAAAATCTGTTCAACAGCATTTAAGAAGAACACAGCAGTTATCATATTTTTCACAAACACATCCCCAACACTATTTACCTTTATTTCCTACCCTTTTGTTTGTTAAACACATAATCAAAACAGATTTTACGGTTGTCCTTCATACTTCACTAGCAGTATTTGCCAGTTCTGCCCCTATTAAATTATGGTATGACTGCCGAGCTTTTCAGTTACTGGCATCTTTTTTAATGCACTAGAACACCATACCTGACCTCACCAGTACTGTTGTCATACAGATGCACTGACAGGATTTCTGGGGATGTTTCCTGTATTGATATGCTGAACCACTCTGTTACTTTCCCACTGAACTGTGGGAGGAGTGGGTCTGTTCTGGAAATTCTAAGAAAATGTTGGAGACTGAGTACTTGTTTAATTTAGTGCATCCACATTAAAATGAGGATGTATTAACAGCCTTACCAAAACCAGCAGCATTCAGCTGGGATATCTAGCCTGGTCTGAGAATTTTTGTTCTGTTTGATCTGTTTGATTTTGAGATTTGTTTGTGTAGCAAAAGCAAAGTTAAAAAACACCACTATTGCAAGCGTGCAGGCTGTAACATCTGCTTTGAATGCATAATGTAGAGAAAAGAAACCTATAAAACTTTTGCATAGTGTTAGATTTTATATCTCTCTCTCCTTTCTCTCTCCTCCTCTCCAAATTCTTGACAAATTGCTCTCTAGCCTAGAAACCACATAATGCCATTGTTAGAACTATCTTCAATCCCTTCGGGTTACAACAGCCACATGCTTTTACACACAATATATCTGGGAACTTCCTTTCCACCTTTCACTTTGCTTTGGGATGTCACTTTGGCAGCAGTACGTTAGTCAAGCTGAGGCTAACAAAAGTACATCACCAAAGTTTGTTCCATTGGCTTTCATTCTCTACTCTTTGAAGGTGAACTACAAATGTATATCTGACTAGATGCACACACATATTACAAGCAAAAATTTTAAAATGCATTTTTTATAGTCTGAGGTAACTGTTAAGCTATCTAGGGAATGAGAAGATAAACTGTAGCCATTAATAACTAATTGACCATATTTCATTAACCATGCATAGAAAAATCTGTGCACGGTTCCTTTTCTCTGTCTCCTAGGCACAGAAATCCAGACAGCCATAAAGTCAGTGAAATGCTCAGGAATGCGTCCATTTGCATCATTGCAGGCTGCCAAAGCCTGAAAGAAAAATCTTGTACTTAACCACAAGGATCAGAGCAAGAAGGTGAGCAAAAGGAAATGCTTTGGAATGATTTCAGAGTGACAACATTTTGGGAAAGAACATATTTGGATAAATAAAATATCTTCAAGAAGGAAATGACAGATGCAAGTTTTGCTCTTGACCTTCTGGTCAGACAGATACCTCAAACCTCCAGGGATGCCTTGCTAATAAAGGTGCCTATTCCAGGTATGGCTTGTTTCACGGATTCATAAAAAGTTTATCTACCGGACAGTTAACCCTGTGAATGTATATATCCTTTCCCCTCCCCTTTTGATGACATTACTCAAGGTTTCTTTAGCAGTGTACAAGTATATAAATATATACAGCCTCTTAGCAATTTGTCTTCACAAAACC
Source organism: Numida meleagris (assembly GCF_002078875.1). Classification (NCBI taxonomy): domain Eukaryota; kingdom Metazoa; phylum Chordata; class Aves; order Galliformes; family Numididae; genus Numida; species Numida meleagris. The sequence continues at coordinate 81,232,735 of NC_034411.1, read as the reverse complement.
TGTCAGCCTGGGCTTCAATCTGCATTTCAAATGATGACCAGAACATGTTACTGATACATCACCAAAATACTGACACACACAACTTTGCTGGTGAGTACCTTCTAAGAGCATACGGTACTGTGTCTTGTTCTGGGCTCCCCAGTTCAAAAGCGACAGAAGTCTCTTAGAATCAGTCCAGCGAAGGGGCACAAAGATGATAAAGGGCCTGGAACATCTCCCATATGAGAAAAGGCTGAGTAACCTGGGTCTGTTCAGACTAGGGGAAAGAAGGCTGAGGGGGGATCTGATTAATGTTTTTAAATATCTAAAAGGAGGTGGGAGGCAAATGGATGAGGCCAGGCTCTTCTTGGTGATGCATAGCAATAGGACGCGGAGCAATGGCCTAAAACTGGAACATAGGAAATTCCATATTGACATGCAGAACTTCTTTGTGGTGATGGAGCCCTGAAACAGATTGCCCAGGGAGGTTGTGGAGTCTCCTTCTATGGAGCTATTCAAGATCCGTCTGGACACCTACCTGTGTGTAGGGTACCTGCTTTAGCAGGGGGTTGGACTCGATGATCTCTTGAGGTCCCTTCCAACTCCTGTGATTCTGTGATTCTGGACACACCACACAATGTTAACGCAAACTAGGCAGATACATGGTGGGTATCAACTTGTAAGCAGCAATATTTCTCCCTCCAAAAATACTCTGATGCTGTTTAAAAGTTTTCCCTTAACAAAAATAAATTTTATAGAAGTCACAAAAAAGTTTTCATTAATACCACAATGATGGCCCGAAAGCAATAATTTACTTAAACCTGGTACTCAGTTCCAACAACAGATTTATGTTAATGACTATGAGAAACTGTCATCCATTAATGTCAGCAAGTGGGCCCACAGACTAAATCACCTGATGGGAGAGCAGCTGCAGAGCTTTCCTGTTTATGCACAGCTGCATCTAGTCTCACTGGATAACAGCTCTGATTTATAAAGAGTAGGGCTCATCTATTAATTTAGTCCTAGGCTGTGTTATTCTAGCCAATTTGCTTTTTCAGTTCTACCAGTGTTCTACTGTCGAAGTGACATAATGCACTTAAAATACATCAGCGCTAGCTGGGTAAATGGATAAATTGACAGCTTTTTTCTTTAGATTAACCAAAGTAAGAAGCATAACTTATTTAGGATGTCATTGGATAAACAAAGAAGGGGGATTATTATAAAGTGGTCACGGATAACAAGATAAAACTAAACTCGATGACACAGCAAAACCCATTCTATTCAGCTACAGTGAGCTAAAAATTAAGGCCAAAAATTTACAAAGTAGTTAAAAGGCGTGTGCCTCTTAAAAGAGTTGTCAAACTCCTCAAAAAGTGTCTGAAAACAAGCATTTTGTATATACTTGTTCCATCATTAATTCTAACCAACGTGAATATTTACGACTTTTCAGTCTTGCCACTTACAGTTCATGCATGAAACTCTGGCCTGTGACTTCAACAAGGGTAGGGTTTCACTCCATATTCTTAATGTGCTGTAAGAAAATCCAAGGTATACCACAGAGCTGTTAAGCAAAATTATTTCTATTTTCTAAATTTTCCCAAGTTAAGTAAAATATTTATTTTGGTAATTTCTGAAGTTCACATAAAACTGATTAATAGAAAGAGTGCTTATTTTAAAAATCCAGCTCCAATCGGAAGATATCACTTCATATTACTTGGCTGACATTTCAGCAGCAAATAGTGAGGTTTCCGTAATGGAGAAACCATGTCAAATGTGTGTTTTGTAGACTTGTCAACAAAAATGATTTTACTAATTGTATCATGATCAGACACTTATACTACATTTGGGCAATGTGTTTTTCCAAGTGCCAATTTTCTTAGTCTCTAGCATGGGAGATCTGGACTTTCAGAACGCCATCCAAAATTTGAGAGCTGTTAAAACTGGAGGAAAAAATTCAAGTTGAAGACCATTTTTTTCAGGTATACAAGGCCATATGTAGGACGCTATCTCTTAGCAAAGACACAGAAAACTGTAATCGATCTAAATGTCCTAATGCAGCAACATGTAGAGACCCTGGTTTAGAAGTCGGAAGCTGCAAAACTGTTAAGTAGCACCAAACAAAAACTAATCTGGCTGAGCAGTCTGAGCACACTGCTACACAAACACAGTCTTGCTCTTTCACTCTAGAGTTCCTGAACCACTGTGAGTTTAGACAACAGAATCAACCTGAGGTGTGAGGGCACCTCTAGAGACCTTGTTCAAACCTCTGCTCACAGCGGGGTCAGCTACAGCATGTTGCCCAGGACTGTATCCTAAGTGTTTCCAGGACTGGAGGCTCCACAACCTCTCTGAACAACCTGTGCTAATACTCAGTCACCCTCACAGTAAGAGAATAAAGTTTTCTAAGTGGAATTCCCTGCATTTCAGTGCCAAATGCCTCCTCTCCTGTCAGTGGAAAACCCAGAGAAGATCCTGTCTCCATCTTCTCCTGCACCATTAGAGTGAGAAAATCCTCTTAAGCCTCCTCTTCTCCAGGCTGAACAGTCCCAGCTCTGTCAGTCCCTCCTCCTATGACAGATCTCTGCTCTGCACTGCATGGTACTTCATAGTACACCTCTGCCCTGAAGGAGATTTTTAAAATTGCATCTTAGAAGAATCTTAATTTTGCATCTACATATGTTTTTATTGTTAGGATCCATGTACAAGAATATTATCAATCCTTATTCTTAGAATATCAGAAGAACATCATGAGAACAGGAAGTAGAGGTTCAGGGCTCTTGTATCTAACAGACCAATACCAGGGGCCATGCTGGAAGTTAGTGATTTCCTCAGAAATGTATGCCTGAAACTGAAGATAAGTTTTCATCCCATACACATCTGTAGAGTCCTTAGTCCCATATGTACATTAGACTTTTTTCTTAACTGATGCTCTGAAAACTGCTTTTCTACCTTCTTTCATTCTCTGGATTATGGGCACTTTTTTCATGGTGTGTCTGACTGTGTCTTCTGGATAGAGTTCAGAGACCGGGAAAAGAACCAGCTATGCTGGTTGGTTAAATCGTTATTGTTTTCTCTCCTGGTTTCAAGTCCATGTTACCGAGGCCTTGAAATGCATTATATGCATACATACTGTGTGTGAATGAATGTAGCTGAATGGGCAGTTATCCAACAATGACTTGCCTAAATGCAATTCTGAGCCCAACCACTCCGCTGTGATGGCAACTTGTTGATGATGTGCCAAGACTTAAAAAAAAATGTCTGCTTTCTGCCCTTGGGGGATTTACAATTCATACCAACCTTTAGTCACTAGATGTCAGAGGGCTTCTTCTGGCAGCACTCATCCTAACCAAAATATTGTGGTTCTGTAGTTCAGCATATTGCGGGCATTTCTCATCTGCTCAGGGCCCCAAATGAATGGGCAGAGTATGGTGGTGAACATTATCAACGCAAAGTTAAAGGGTTTTTTTTGTTTTTGTTTTTGTTTTTTTTTGAGTACGTGAATAATTTAAGTGTCTTCACAGCAAGATTTCACTTTCAAACACAGTACTTAATATCATGAACTGAATAAGGAAAGTCATTGCAAATATTGAGCTCTTTGCTGCAGCATGCCTCTGCAGCAGTAGTGGCTCTGGCACTGTGAACTATGAAGCAGAGATCCTCAATCCCAGAGTTTGCCTATGTTATGAGGCCTTCTCTCTGTAGCACTGAATTCCCACTAAATTTAGATAGTCGACTGCTTAATCATTTCCTTGTGGTCAGTGTACACAATAAAGCCAAAAAAAGCAACTAAAATCCAGAGTGAGGACCATTCTCTGCCTATAAGACCAATAGCCCAGACTGTTTCCTGTCCCCAGATCAGGCTCTATTCCCCTTGGAAAACAGGGTCCCCATCCCAAGCTCACACTGAGAACGGAGCAAAGCAGGAGCTGCTCCTCCCGCTGTGCCCTGAGGAGTCCGGCAGAGGGCAGCAGCACGGGCTGGGCAGTACGTGAGCTGCGTGGGTTGGGAGCGGCCATGTGCCAGGACAGGAGTCCTTTGGCCTCCTCTTGTGCACTGAGAAGAGGGACTGGTGTAACAGCCTGGCTCTAGCAGCCTTGTGGCTGACACAAGGGAGCTGTCATGATGACCTTGCAAATCTCAGGCTACCCTTCAGTAGCACAGTAGTTTTGCACAGAGAATGTCTAGCACACAGCCTGTGCAGTGAATGCAGAAAGGACTGGAAACTCCATCTAAGCTGTGAATCGTGTCACTGTGAGACCTCCTGGACTCTGCAATAACAATCTGCATTTATGAGTCCATTCTGGTTCAGATGTGGACACAGCCTTTTCCTTGGCACTGCAGGCACTGAGACGTCCCTGATAAAAGCTGAGTTGTTCCTTCAAAAGCTGTTGCTTCCTGTTCTTATAGGCAGATAGTCTGCCTGTAGGTCAGTAGCTTCTAATCCTCTAATCCTACTTTAGAATGTTGATCCTTTTTCTCTTGTTGCTATAATTTTATTACCGTATGGTCCTGATTTTATGCTTAAATCACAAATGTGTATGTGTTTACCATTAATATATTTTAATTGCTCAAAACACTATTAAACTTTACAGCAGTTTTGTTTCCACACATTCAAGCTTATGATCCCCTTTAAAAAACCTTACACTAACATGCAGATGTTATTCAGGCAGGATTGCCGTCTAGGATGTCATAACTGGCTGAATAGATGAAGGGTGAGCAGTGGATGTTGTCTGTCTTGACTTCAGCAAGGCTTTTGAAACTGCCTCCCACAACATCCTTGTGGGTAAGCTTAGGAAGTGCGGACAGCGAGATGGATTGAGAACTGGCTGACAGTCAGAGCTCAGAGTTGAGAACAGTGTCGTAGTCTAGTTGGAGGTTCATAGGTAGTGGTATTCCCCAAGGGTCAGTGCCAGGTCTGTCCTTGTTCAACATCTTCATCAGTGACCCTAGATGAAGGGATGGAGTTCACCCTCAGCAAGTTTGCTGATTATATGAAGCTAGGAGGAGTGGCTGACACACCAGAAGGCTGTGCTGCCATGGAGAGACCTGGACAGGCTGGAGAGCTGGGCAGAGAGGAATCTTATTGAGGTTCAGCAAGGGCAACTGCAGAGTCCTACACCTGGGGAGCAAGAACCGCATGCATCAGTACAGGTTATGGGCTGGCCTGCTGGAAAGAAGCTCTGCGGAGAAGGACCTGGGTGTCCTGGTGGACATCAGGTCGGCCATGAGCCAACAGCGTGCCCTTATACACAGAAGGCCAATTATATGCTGGGTGCACTAAAAACAGTGTAGCCAGCAGGCTGAAGGAAGTGATCCTCCCTGTCTACTCTGGTGAGGCCACATCTGAAGTGCTGTGTCCAGTTCTGGGCTTCTCAGTTCAAAAAAGACAGGGGAATTGTAGAGATAGTCCAGTGGAGGGCCACAAAGATGATGAGGGGCCTGGAGCATCTCTCCTATGAGGAAAGGCTGAGAGACCTGAGGCTGTTCAGCCTGGAGAAGAGGAGACTGAAAGGGGATCTCATCCCTGTTTATAAATCACTGAAGTGTGGGAGTCAAATGGATTGGGCCAGGCTCATTTCAGTGTTGTGCAGCAACAGGACAAGGGGCAATGGGCACAAAATGGAATACAGGAAGTTCCATACAACCATGAAGAAGAAATTTACTGTGAGGGTGACAGAGCACAGGAACAGGCTTCCCAGAAAGGTTGTGGAGTCTCCTTCTCCAGAGATATTCAAGTCCCATCTGGATGCTTTTGTGTGTAACCTACTGTAGGGAAACTGCTTTAGCAGGGAGTTGGACTAGATGATCTCCAGAGGTCAATTCCAAACTCTACAATTCTGTGATTCTGTGATTTGTGCATTTGTTGAGAAGGAGTTGGAGCATATTGCCAAATTAATTTGATATGGACAACTAAGCAAGTGAAGCATCTCCCACATTTATAAGAACTGACAGTAACTGAGGTATAGAAACTTCCAAAAGCTGTTGTCATTCTCTCAAGCCATTCTGTATATATTTACATACACACACATAGCTAGATAGAGATATGGACACAATCGATACAAATCCTCAAAGTCGTATGCATATGTTAAATGCTCCTGCATTAAAACATATGAGATTTGACTCTTCTTTGGGTATAATAAGACACTAACAAAGATAGCTAAAAAAGCGATAAATAATAGCATAGAAAGAAATACCGAGGATCTGAAACACATAAACCAGAAACTTTATAATAGGCAGATATGTATCAAAAAGTCTCTGAAATTTGGGACTGGAAAGGCAGCCACAGGGCCTTATGGGACTGTCATCACTATGCATAGGTTTCCCTTCCCTCTCTAGCACATGTGTTCCTAATTGCTGTGTTGGCAAGACCATGAAGCTGGATTCTTCTTGAACTGGCTGTAGCATTGGCAGACATTTACTCATCCACTGCTAACAGTTTTTAATGGAAAATCTGTATCCATTCATGCTAGAAAAATGCTTGTGTTAAAACAGAGGAAAATTAAGGAGATATAACCAGATATCAGTAGCTTTTCCAGCTGCCAGTAGTAAATATGCTACTACCTCATTAGCATATATTGCATGAAATTTGAGGACAAAGCAATGAATGTGATCAGACATTAAAAATATTTTGCAGAATTGTACATTATTTGGAACATAACTCTGATTCTGCATATGCTACTACTTGAGGATTATACAGCAGATGATTATAAATTCAAATATACCTTTCTAAAAGTTCACACCGGAAGTAACTTTATTGTGCAGAATGGCAGCTGCCACACAGGATAGCTAAGGCACATATCCTTGGAGATATATAAGTACTGCACTCATGGTCATTCCACATAACTTACAGCTGTTTGAGTAGCGGAATATTCAGTCTGTTAGGGGTCCTGCTAGCCTTTGCAGCAGTTCTCTTGCATTTCACAGCTCTAAATACTCTCCTGGAATTAAACACTTGCTCCATCCTCCCATCTTAAACAGATATTTATGCCACAGCAAGAGGAAGGGAAGTATGAAGAGCAGATAATAATCTTCCAGGTATGTTTTTGTGATGTGGGAGATTGGATTCAAATCTCTAATAGCAACCTGAAGCAAAACCTTGTATCTTACCTTTTCCACTCTAGCCGTAGGATTCATCTCAGCTGTGAATCTGTCTTTCTGAACTGTTCCACCTTGTTCAAATAAAGAACTACAGTTGTAACAGAGATAGGGTCTGTAGCCCAGCATAAAAATAAGTAAGACTCGTGAAGAAAACTGTGTGGGTGAGGGCAAACACAAGTAGCATTTGTTAAAAAGGGAGATGGGGCTGAAAAGAATTTATGACTGGAGCTCCTCAAGGATCAGTCTTCAGGCCAAAATTATTTAACATTTTCAGTATTGAACTTGGCACTAGTAAAAGTGGTCTAATTAAATGTGTTGATGACACAAGGCATCATCAAATACAGGTGAATATATACATTAATGGAAAAAGCAAATGAGTTGAAAACTGAAGTAATAGAAATGGGATTAAATTTGACAGCTGAAAATTAGGGCACAGACTTATAGACCTGAAGCAGAAGGCTTTTTCCACCTTCCCAGAGCAGAGGTTCCTCCACTGGCAAGGATAAAGTGAAGATCAGGGCCCATCAACAGATCAACAAGTTGCTCTGAACGATCAGTGGTTTACTATGCTGGGAAAAGCTAAGGGATTCTGAAAACTATCTGAGCCTAGAGAATCATTAATACACTTTATGTATTAATGTGCAGTGAAAAAAAACCATGTTGAAAGGTGCGGGAAGAAGGGCTATTGGAATTTGCAACAGAAAGAAACTTTATTTATGAAGGGAGAGTAAAGAGATTTGTGTTCTAACCTAGGAAAAGCAAAGCTTAGCATGGGTGTGATTGCTAGCTCTGGATACATCAGGTGCACCAATTCCCATGAGAAAAGAAGCTATTTAAACCAAAAGACAACATTGTCAATTGAGTGTAAAATGGTAAATTAACATTTTTAGATTAATGTATAAAAAAGGCCAATTGGCAGTCAAATCAGCAAGGTTCTGGAACTACTCTCAGTCATATGGGCTACTGTGTAAAATAGCTTTAAAAGGTAGTTTAATTGTTCTGTGAAAAGGATCAGAAGACACAGTTGCCAGCTATGTCAAGGTACTCAATTAGACAACCCAAAGTCTGCAGCGCTGGGAACATTGTGAACTTGAAACTTGGTTGCCCACATCCTCTCAAGCAACTTCTGCCATCAGTACTCAGTCACAGTGTATTTGTTCCCACCACTACTGAATGTGTAAATATCAAGCGGTTATCTTATCCATTGATTGTCTGTGGTTGATGCTTACATGTCGTGTTTTGGCGTATTCTGGCCTCTTTTGTAAGATTAGATCATGCAGTCAAAACTGGAAAAAATGTGCATACATAGTGGGCTTACACATTCGACTACTTTAAATAATCTGGACCAAAGATAGCATGGAAAGTCTGTTGCAGAATAGGAAATCAAGTCGAAATCTAATGGTCATCCTTCCATGGGAATTCATTAGGGACCCAGAACAATTAAGTTCAGATCTCTTTGTAAGGACACTTATTTCTTTGATGATAAATGTTGCCCTTAGTCTGAAAATCGTTTCAACAGCATTGCCATAAACAGACTTGCTTTCCACTTTAATGAACTGCTGTTTTCCAGTAAAATACACTTCAGAGAAAATCTTCCAAACAGCTTTATTCCAGCATCCTAACCATGGGGGTGTGGACTGTTTTGGAGAACAGGCAAGACTGTCTCTTGTATTTTAAATGTAATATTTCAAAGGATGTAAATTTTATTCTATGATAAAATGAAACCAAATGTTCAACTTTTTTCTATTTTTTTCAATCAGCATTCTTACTTTCCACCCAGGAGCATTCCAAATACCATTTGATTCAGTAGGCCATGCTAAGAAGATAAAAAGAAGTAAATTAAAAAATCATGGCAAATTATTCAGTATTTCTATAGCATTTTTTTGTGAGCAAGATTCAGCACTGGTTTCTTAGCAAAAATTATTTGGTCATTTAGGTTATAGGGAACACAGTATTTGGTACTGAAAATTCTTTTAAACTTTATTACTTTAAAAGCAGTATTAGTTTTAAACTCTTCATTTTAGTCACAATTACTTTTCCAAGGATCAAATCTAAATATAAAAAGTTGGAAACAATAAAAGTCTTCAAAGCTCACAAAGGACATACTTTCTGAGTTCTCTGTCTCTCTTCAGTTGTACTCCTGGCTTTTGTCTCCTTATAAATTTATTTTCAGTCATCAACTTTTTTTGCTAAAAAAATGAAGAGAAAGCATTCTTATTAATGAAGCAATTCCACCAATGCTTAAGGAGAAAACTATAGAAACACTGAGTGCTCTCTTGATGTAATACTTAAATATCAACGTCTGGTGAGTTTCCAGCTGCTGAAACCCCACTGGGACAGAGAGAAAGAAGAAAGTTTTATTCTATTCTATGCATTAACAGCTTTTACAGTGAGTCCTGGGGTACTGGATGGTCATTTGAGGACCAGATTTTTGAATCATGAGGATTTCATCCTTTATTTATACAGAACGATCTTTTATCAAATAAATAATTATTGCTGTTCAGTAGTTTATTAGATAGATAATGGATTTTCTCTTTAAGATAGGGCCCCTACCTGTCAACTGATCCATTAGAAATCAAACAGCAACATCATTGCCTTCTCATTGCCTGCAATAACACCACCTTGCCTTAATTGCAACAACATTTTGCAAGAAATGTCTATATGGAAGCTGTAATTTTTCCTGACTATCCAACAACACATTTCTGCCATCTTGAAGCATTTACTATTGTTACATTTAGTTTAAATATAGTCTTCATTCTTAAGACCCTGCCTTTTTAATAGCATGCTTTATTTCTACATTTTTTTCCTGTGCATTTTACCCTCTAATATTTGATATATACTTTCACCCCCAGTTCTGTTTCATTATTTCTATGTTCTTCCAGACTACACGCTTAGAACATTGCATGAACTTTGAGAGGGTAATAAAGGCTTTTTCCAGAGCATCTGAGATTATTTGAGCAAACTATCATTAAATTTATCATGTTCAATACTGAGGTTATGTTTCTTGAGCCAAAAATTTTCTAAAGTCTGCCTAAGAAGAAATTCCTATATATTCAGGACTTGATCTGTAGAAGTCCCTTCCAACCTCTACAATTCTGTGATTCTGTGATTCAATACAGAATATTGAATGACTGGCTAGTATACAGGACAAAAGTGCTAGATGAGAGGTGACATCTTCTCTAGAAGCTCAAGAAGGGATGCTGTGTCAGCTTTGTACAACTACTCTGAGCACAAGAGACACTTGCCGTCTTGTCTTCTTGCTGTGGTCATCCATTTCTGTGGGCTTTAGAAGTGATTGTGGGTCATAGGCATGTTTCCCCTAGCTTCTATTTCAGAAGCTTAATTCTTCAAGGGAACCAGCAGAAAAATAGTGTTTACACTGAAAGCCCGTGGTAAAGCTTGGAAGTTAGGAAGATTGTAGGTGTTGTGTCTTGCAGAATTTGAGGTTAGCTCAGAAGAGGCTGACTGGAGTATGCACCTCTCTGACATGTTTCTAAGCCTGGACCAGTAAGAATTATAAATGTATGTGCACCAGTAACTGGGCTGACAAAATCCTATGAGAAAGGCAGCTTTTGTAGATCCACTACATGCAGAATATCTACTTACAATAATATTGCAGTGTCATGCTGGGAACTGAAGAATCAAAACCAAAGCACCTTAATGCTTATGTTCACTGTCCACTAATGAAAAAGATGAAGGAACCTCCATACCAGTAGCCTATTTTGTTCAATCTTGGAATCGCTGCTCTGCAGCCTTCAGTGATATGCAGTGTTTTGTATGACACATTTGATGATGTGGATTATCTTATTTTCCCCTCTAACAGAGAAAATCCACACAGATAGAAAGGATCCTCATAGAGGAGTAAAAGATTAAGAAATTTCAGTCATAACAGCTCTGATTGAAGCTTCCTAACCCTTCTTTCTCTTCTATTTATTTTTGTTGAAATCACCAAAAGCAGAATGTGTCAAACTTAGGTAGTGTGCTTTCCAAAATATAGCCTGTCTGTGGAATACAATCAGCCACACTGCTAAAAAAATGGGTAACGTCTGTGGTTAAAAGGGAATCTGAGCAGTCAACACTAGTCAGCCTCAACTAGGAGCTAACATGCCTTCCAACCTGACAACTTGGCCTCACAAACAGTTGAATATCTTCATCAGTGCAATAGGGTGGTGCTGAGTAAATTATACACTGGTTTGTTAGCACTGCCTAGTATTAAGGCTCCAAACATTTCCTGTTATAAGACCTAGTTGCTTATAGTTTTGCCAAACTAACTGTTTAGGTTGAAATTTTCCATGCACAGCATTTGCCTCATGAAGAAATCTTTTGGAAATTTTCAGCCAAAATGTTTCTGCTGTGAAGCAAGAGAAGAACGCGCTATTTTTTGCTGCTAAAAAAACAATCCTATAACCTTTACTTCGGCAGCTATTGTGCCTTTATACATTAGAGCAAAAACTTGACATCTGGCAAGAAGTTGGTCCTTGTGTCCCTGGTATGCTTTTTGCTACCCATATAAGAAACTACCTAGAATGTAAATCTTGGAGTAGTTTGACTTGCATGAATTCATTAAAAGTTTGCTAAAGCGTGACCACAAAACTCCCAGAAGTTTCTGTTTTTATTGAGAACACTCAGACTTCTTCCCTTTTCTGAAGCTGCTTGTCTATACGTAATTTCCACAAAATGTTGGACAGTGCTGTTTGTTGTTATTTGAATGGTTCATTTACTAGCCCCAGCATGGGACTGTGCTGATGTCCCATGTGTATTTGGAGGATTTCAAGCTTTTCTTAACATGAAATCGTAGAATCACAGAACGGTTTGCATGGTTATTTCCAGGCTGGACTAGGGCCAAACAGCAGAAGAGACAAAGAGAAGCTCTGGTCTGTGAATGATCCATTGGTGACACCCAGCAAGTATCAAAGGACAAGCTATATTATTTAAGGGCAGACAGAACAGGGGCAGAACATAAGATACCATAGAAATACAAGTGGAACAAGTAATAGAGGCAGATACTGGTGTAGAACTGAGACTGATAGAGATGGGAACTTGGACTGACTGATGGAACATGGAGCCACTGAAGTAAATATAGAAACAAAACAAATTCCATATGAAATGCTGGGTAAGAGTCTGAATTGGATTGCTTGTAACTGCACGTTAGCAGGACAAATGGAAGGATGTTTGGGTTAAGACACAGAAGTTTATGAATACAAAAGACTAGCTGAAAATCCTAAGAAGGACTCAGACTTCTGAGGAAGATACCATATCTAGGTGGTCAATGGCTCAATGTCTGGATGAAGATCAGTGATGAGTGGGGTCCCCCAGGGGTCACTGCTGGGACCAATACTCTTTAATATCTTCATCAATGACATTGACGGTGAGGTCAAGTGCACCCTCAGCAAGTTTGTGGATGACACCAATCTGCGTGGTGCAGTTGACACACAGGAGGGATGGGATGCCATCCAGAGGGACCTAGACAGACTTGAGCAGTGGGCCCAGGAAAAACTCATGAGGTTCAACAAAGCCCAGTGCAAGGTCTTATACCCTGGTCAAGGCAACATCCACCACCAGTACAAGCTGGCAGATGAAAGGATTGAGCGCAGCCCTGAAAAAAAAGACCTGGGGGTACTGGTGGATGGGAAGCTGGACATGAGTCAGCAGTGTGCCCTTGCAGCCCAGAAAGCCAGCCGTATCCTGGGCTGCATCAAAAGAAGCGTGGGCAGCAGGTTGAGGGAAGGGATCCTGCCCCTCTGTTCTGTGCTGATGAGGCCTCACCTCAGTAGTACTGCATCCAGATATGGAATCCTCAGTATGGAAGAGACACGGACCTGTTGGAGCATGTCCAGAGAAGGGCCACAGAAATGATCCAAGGGATGGAACACCTCTCCTAGGAGGGTGAGCTGGAAGATCTGGGGCTGTTCAGCCTGGAGAAGAGAAGTCTTTGAGGTGACCTCATAGCAGCCTTTCAGTATCTAAAGGGGAGCTGCAGGAAAGAAGGGGACAGAATCATTAGCAGGGTCTGTTGTGACAGGACAAGGGGAAATGGTTTCAAGCTTAAAGAGGGTAGATTTAGGATAGATATAAGGAAAAAGTCTTTTACAGCGGAAGATGGTGAGGCACTGGAACAGGCTGCCCAGAGATGTAGTGGATGCCCCGTCCCTGGAGACTTTCAAGGCAAGGATGGATCAGGCTCTGGGCAACCTAACATAGCTGTGAATGTCCCTGTTCATTGCAGGGGAGTTGGGCTAGATAACCTTTAAAAGTCCCTTCCAACTCCAAGGATTCTATGATTCTATGATATCTGAGGAAAAAAATATGAGGGCTGCTCCAAAAGTAATGCCACTAATTTATGTTGGCCCACAATGTCACAGGCAAATGTTGATGGTATGGCAGTAGAGGTTGAACCTTCCCACCAATATTCCATTACATGTTGTTGCTATGTGACAGAGGGAAGCAGAGGGGTAGTCTGACATGATGACCTCTGACATGGGAGAGCGTATGAAGCAAAGGTGTGGTATTGGACTCCTCCATGCAGAAAAAATGGCACTCACTGACATTCATTGATGCTTGCAGAATGTTTATGGAGACCAACCAGTGGATGTGAACACAGTGAGGTTGTGGGTGGTGTATTTCAGCAGTGGCGACAACAGTGGATCACTTCCACTGATGCAGATTTTTACAGTGCAGGCTTTTGCTCATTGCTGGTGAAAATGCATAGCTAGTGGTGGTGACTGTGTTGAAAAATAGTTTTCTGTAGCTTAGAATTTTCTCTATCAAATAGTGTTATCATGTTATTACTTGTCTATGTTATCATTTCCATGGAAATAAATAGGAGGTATTACTTTCAGAGACCAACATTTCTTTAGTGCCAAGTCACCTTAAGAGCATGGAATAAGAGGTCTTACAGTGATCTGTGAAGGTCACTGCCATTGTATCTTGTGTTTCTGCACCTCTGGCCCCCACTTACTTAGGTAAGCAGAATAGAACTGCTATCCCTCTCTTCATTATCATCAACATGAGAGGCAGATTTACAGGTGACATAGAAAAGCAAAAGGTATGCTAAGAGGAGGCAGGCAGTTTATGCACTTCATGTATATACATTAACTGGAAAAAATATTAGGTGAAGGCTGAAAATGGTTAAAAAATTCTGATCGTAGTGTTGCAGCTTTTCTGACAGTCCATGTGGACACTGCACAATTAAATTTATAGTTTTCAGTTTGCTTTTAAAATCTAAGGAAAGTGATGGACATGATAAAATCATAATCTGAAGTTGCAAAGTAACGTCTTTGGCCAACCACCTCCATCATTTTTATTTCACTTCTCCATCTGTGTAAACATTCCTTATGGATTAACTGAGAAAGTGATTCTGTATGAAAAATAGTAAATGATGATTGAATCAGTCATCTTCTTCTGATAAATTACCATGAGCTGGGCAAATACTTCATAATTTATTTTCATGATTTAATAATATATAATTAATAAATAATTTATTTTCATAAGTTAAAGGATTTTTTTAAATTTAATGAAAATGTTAGGGCTCTATTTTAGCATTCTCTTTTCATCTCTCTCTTTATCCTAGTAATAGACCAGTAGAGTTACCAGGTTAAAAACACAAGTCAGAAATATCCAAAGGCTAAACTGAATACAAGACCTACCTCTGCCCTATTCTGCATACATAGCACAACACTGTTGCTTTTCCATTTAGCAAACATTGCTTTCAGATATTATGTGATAGTGCTGAATTTCCGTAGCCTAAGGTATGTACAATCTGAGGCTTTTATTTCTTTTCATCTTCTAGTAATTTAATTGACCTTCCTAATTATTCATTTCAACATGTACTATTCATGTGCTTCTAAGAACACTGTTATCCTTCAAAATTCTTGGTTTGGAAGCATAACAAAACTTCTAACACAGATTTGGGTGGTTTTATCTTCAATTGTTTTGTAGTATAGTAATTCTGTGTGTTTGTAAAATGTGTTTGCTCTGCAAATATTCAAGACTGAAGTAAAAAAATTTTGTAGATTCAACCGTGTTATATTTTTTTTTTCTTAAATTTTACTATAGCTTCTTCCATTTGGAGGGAAAAGGTGTTTTAGCATTTTAAACTTATTTTTAAAACACAGTTTATGCTTGAAGATTACTTTAGCATTTTTAACAAGGTTTTTGTAAGCTAGCCTTTTGCCTACAATAATTTTTTAATGTCCAAGCACACAAAATTTTGAATAGCGGGAAGCCGAATGGAAATCTTACCACATCCCAAAAAACTGCATTCATGGGGTGTCTGCTTTCTAGAATAACAGCAGTCACCACATAAGTGCTTAAACACTACTTTCTTAAATTATATACTAAAATCTCATAAATTTCACTTGCATATCCCCACTACTATGTAGACAGAGAAAACCATCTCTGACTGAAATGCAAATCTTTTAATACTTGGTTTGCTGCCCAAAAATACTGTAAACAGGTGTGGCCACAAAGTATTCTGAATACAAAGCATGTACTTTTCCAGCTTCTCTTGCCACCCTCAAAATTTATTTTACTTGAAACTTTAAAATAACATCAAGAAAACATAACTGGCAGCCTACACTTTCCTATGAACCTCTTTTCCTGAAAATTTTATATACTGCTCTTTATCCATGACCTTGTTTTTCATTGTTTTCAAGAGACATTTAATTCTTTTACTCTCCAGTATTTAATCTCGTGATTTTTCTTGTCTGTGACTCAGCCTACAAACAAGAAGAGAAGACCATACAGCAAAACTCATGCTTCCATCGCATAGTCCGAGAAAAGAAGTGGGGCATCCTACTTGGGATAAGGAAAAGAAAGACACAGCTTAAGAATAATTGTGATTAAAACATTTCAATTCCACAATCTTCTGAGGTAATTAACACATTAAAGGAGCTGTAGAAGAACATTTGACCTTTAGGAGTAATGACCTATAACTTGAACTTAGGAAGTTCCATGCTAAAATGTGGAAGAACTTCTTTATGGTAAGGATGGCAGAGCCCTGGAACAGGTTGCCCAGAGAGGTTGTAGAGTCTCCTTCTATGGAGATATTCAAGACCTGTCTGGATGCCTATGGGTGTGACCTACTGTAGGGTACCTGCTTTAGCAGGGGGTTGGACTCGATGATCTCTTGAGGTCCCTTACAACCCCTGTGATTCTGTGATTCTGTGATTAAACACAAGGAGGAGTTCTTGTCTAAATTGATTTTAGAACTGTCAAAACTGAAGCCCATTTTTCATTCTGACCTCAATAAAAACAATGTTATGGTTTATCTGCATTCTAGTCTCGTCTGGTAATAAAGTGATCTAACAAAGACAAGAAATGTGTTCCTTTGAGAATGGTGAATGAATCAACAGAGAGAAACAGCAAAGGTTCATTGCACTTTTTGAAAAGGTGATCTGTAGTCATTCTCCCTACATGCACTGATGTAGGAAACATGACATTTATATTTACCAGTACATGAGTGATAACAGAGATGTGGATATGGCTTCTGCCACAGACAGCACGCGCTGTTATCAATTCATCAATCTTTGCTTGTTTTTTTGCTGACCCTCCATGGGATTACTTCAGTAACAAATTGTTGCTCAAACAACACTCTGAAAAGGGTTTCACAACTTTACCTGCTATATCTTAGCAGATAACACTCACAGAATTACCGTGAGTATCTCTCATGTTGCTATTGCTGTTGTAATTCCTGTATTTATGTATGAACAATAAGCCAGCTTTAAGCATGTTCAGGTTAGTCCCAGTGGGAAGCATCTTGCCTATGCTGACAGGTGCACAAGTCACCAGAAGCACTGCATTGCTTCTACAGGGGAATAGGGCTCACTCTGCGCTGGAAACAATTTATACACAATAGCACAGGACTGGCTTTCTTGTCCTTACTCCTCAGAGGAAGCAGGTATCAGCACAACTACATGGTAATGTGTCTGAACAGCTTCCAAACCAAAGGTGGCCAAACTCTGGAAGAGCTGGCCTGTATTTCTTTGCACTGGACTGTAGCTCCCAGCTTCAGAAAAACTGGATTTTGAGTGACTGGAGAAGTAGCCATGTTTTCTCCAGTAAATTTCCTATTATTCTTTGTTGCTGTATCAAGCAGAGTTACTTACTGTTCCAGGCATCCATCTCAATAGGCATGGGTAACCAGATACAGAGCATGTTTCTGTGAGTCAGTTGAAAAATGTTTCACTTGTCAACAAGCAGTCATAAAAATAATTGCAGTTCAAACCCTTTTAATGAAGATATATGTCAAGAGTGATCTCACAGGTCCTTCATAATGACTTTGGCATTTTTCTTCTGTCTCAGCTACTTGACTTTTCAAATTAGATGTTATTTATCTGTGGCATTTGATGGCAAAGCCATGTGAAAGCTCTTTGCATTTGTGTGGGCCTGTAAGGTAAAGCCATCTTCTCTCTAAGGAAATAAAAGAGTGAGTGCTCACTTAGCAAGAGAAAGTACTAGTCTCAATGGCAAGATGATGGCTGGCATTAACTGGTGTAGCATAACTCATGTTCCCTGTATTTCTTACCTACCTTGGTTCTGAAATACATACTTTGTGCCCAGGACTGGGCACACTTGGTGTTCAAGGAACCTCCTTGTTAGTTGTGCCAGTAAATAAGCCATAGGATCTCATACTGAATCTCATGGATTCTCAACAATGGGAGCAGTACGCCTCTCCTTGCATGCTAAACAGAAAAAAGATCCCAATGAAAAGTAAACATATGACGACAGTATCCAAAAGCAGCATCCAAAAGTACAAGGAGATTTAACTGAAGTTGCATAAGCAAACCTGACTCTATTTTTTGTAACTTTTTAATGCCTGACTTTGCAATGATATTCTTTTCAAGTTTGAATATGCGAGCAGTTGCACATTTACCACAAGTCATCACAAATACGTATCTTTAAACCATAGAATAATCATGAGAGCTATGTGTAACTGTGTTAGTGTTCAGTATATATATCTGTGGTTTTTGCAGTATTTACAGAGTAGATGCCATTGCTGTTACATAAAACAGAAACTGTTTGCATTTGTAATATTACTTGTATACATTTAATCCAACCTGGTATTTAGTGGGGCTGCCTGTAAAAAAACAACGCTGTATTAAATCCATCTTTTTACATTTTGAAAAGGATAAAAATTGTTTCAACAGAAGAGTGGAGTTAAATTGCTTCATGGCTTCTGAAGTACAAATATTGCCAGCTGAAATACTTGGCAACTCAGCTAAGGTTAAAAAACCAAAACCAACCACAGGCATGCATTTCATCTTTGTCAGGCACATTGGTGGAGAAGGAAGATTGAGCCTTCTCTTCAGAATGGCTTTATAAACAGTCCTTTTTAAAAAATAAATCAATATCAAACTTATATTACTGTTACCTGAGTGATTTATGATTAAGAAGTTCAGGATCCTAAGGGTCCTTTTACTGCATTGTCTTTTGAAGTGCCAATACAAAACTGTAAGAAAAATACCTTAAAATTCTGTGAGAATATTGTTTAGTCTAAAGGGTTAGTAGCTGACATTAAAACCTTTTCACTTTTTTTCAAGTAGATACTTTTAAGTGAAAAGAACATTATAACAAATGTTATATTGTTACAAATGTAACAATTATAACAAACCTTCTTTTCTTTCTTTCTCTTTCTGTCTGTATGTCTGTCTGTCTAATTAGAAAAGCTTTTCTTTGAGGCATGGGCCTTATATTTTCCTATATAAGAAAAGTTAAGAAAAACTCTGATGATTCATTAAAAATAATAATTACTACAGAGTGTCATCTTTCAGAGAAGGAATTAATTACTCAGATGTGTTATGACTTTAGTAACACCTAGATCATACAGTTCTGTTTGTCTCCTGCTCTCCCTGGGTTGTTTTTTCAGTTATCCAAAACCCACTGTGGTTTGGGCAATACCACTTTTGTATACCAGCTTCCAAATCCAAAGACATCTGTTGCACAGATATATTCTAACAGGAAGATTTTGGACAACTAAAGGAAGAAAACTGAAGGAAGAAATGATGAGGGGGGTGAGTCTGGATAAGAAGGAGGAAAACTAATTTATCATAGAAAATCCTTCAGGATAAACAATAAAATAAGAGGCATTTGTGGTGATACAACATCAGTCAAGATTTATGCGGGCCTTAAAGGTTGACTAGGCCAGCCATGTGAGCTGACAACCTCTTTCCCTCAATGACATATACAGAAATGTTGCAGTCAGTACTGGCATATAACTGCTTCTGGCACATCAGACCATCCACCAGGTAGTCACAAGTGGTTTGAGTGATGACAGCAAAGATCTGACCTTAGTCCAGAGCACATTCCAAGCCTATGTTATGGACCTACAGCAATGATTATAAACCCTCTGTTACACAAACACAATATATATGTTTTTTATTTTTCACATGGCAAATACAAAAGCATCTCTAGGGAAAGAATATATAGCAGATTATCTCTCTAGAGTTGCTTATCATAGAATCATAGAATCATAGAATCATAGAATGGCTTGGGTTGAAAAGGACCTCAAAGATCATCATCTAGTCTCAACCCCCCTGCCAAGTGCAGGGTC
The DNA here is from genome assembly GCF_002078875.1 of Numida meleagris. Lineage (NCBI taxonomy): Eukaryota > Metazoa > Chordata > Aves > Galliformes > Numididae > Numida > Numida meleagris. Next base: position 81,213,108 of record NC_034411.1, on the reverse strand, counting down.
GCCAACCACTAGACCAGGCTTCCCAGAGCCACGTCCAGCCTGGCCTTGAATGCCTCCAGGGACGGGCATCCACAACCTCCCTGGGCAACCTGTTCCAGTGCGTCACCACCCTCTGTGTGAAAAACTTCCTCCTAATATCTAAACTACATCTCCCCTGTCTCAGCTTAAAACCATTCCCCCTTGTCCTATCGCTATCCACCCTCACAATTGTTCCCCCTCCTGTTTATATGCTCCCTTTGAGTATTGGAAGGCCACAATGAGGTCTCCCCGGAGCCTTCTCTTCTCCAAACTAAACAAGCCCAGTTCCCTCAACCTTTCCTCATAGGAGAGGTGCTCCAGCCCTCTGATCATCTTGGTCGCCCTCCTCTGCACTCGTTCCAACAGCTCCACGTCCTTCTTGTGCTGGGGGCCCCAGGCCTGGACGCAGTACTCCAGATGGGGCCTCACAAGAGCCGAGTAGAGGGGGACCACCACCTCCCTCTCCCTGCTGACCACTCCTCTTTTAATGCAGCCCAGAACATAGTTGGCCCACCGGGCTGCCAGCGCACACTGCTGGCTCATGTCCAGCTTCTCGTCCACCAGGACCCCCAAGTCCCTCTCCGCAGGGCTGCTTTCGAGGACTTCTTCCCCCAGGTTGTATAAATACCTGGGATTGCCCTGGCCCAAGTGGAGCACCCTGCATTTTGCCTTGTTGAACCTCATTAGGTTCTCATGGGCCCACTTGTCCAGCCTGTCCAGGTCCCTCTGGATGGTTTCCCTTCCTTCCAGTGTATCGACTGCACCGCTCAGCTTGGTGTCATCTGCAAACTTGCTGAGGGTACACTCGATTCCATCGTCTATGTCATTGATAAAGACATTGAAGAGCACTGGTCCCAGGACTGAGCCTTGGGGGACACCACTCGTGACCGGCCTCCACCCTGACATAGAACCATTGATCACAACCCTTTGGCTGCAACCAGCCAACCAGTTCTTAACCCACCGAACAGTCCATCCTTCAAATCCATACCTCTCCAATTTGGAGAGAAGGATGTGATGAGGGACCCTGTCAAAGGCTTTGGAGAAGTCCAAGTAGATGACATCCATCGCCCTCCTTCCATCCACCGATGCCGTCACTTCATCGTAGAAGGCCACCAGATTGGTCAGGCAAGATCTGCCCTTGGTGAAGCCATGCTGGCTGTCTCGGATCACCTCCTTGTCATGTATGTGCCTTGACATGTCTTCTAGGAGGATCTGCTCCATGATCTTCCCAGGCACAGAGGTGAGGCTCACCGGCCTGTAGTTCTCCGGGTCATCCTTTCTCCCTTTCTTAAAAATGAGAGTAATGTTTCCCTTTCTCCAGTCACCGGGGACTTCACCGGACAGCCATGATTTTTCAAATATGATGGAGAGTGGCTCGGCAACCACATCAGCCATCTCTCTCAGAACCCTAGGATGGATGTCATCCGGCCCCATGGACTTCCACACATTCAGTTTCAAGAGGAGGTCTTGAACTTGTTCCACTGTTACAGTGGGACAAAATCCGCTCCTCTCACCCACACCTCGAGGTTCAGGGTCCTGGCAGACACGGGGAGCCTGACCACTAGTGAAGACCGAGGCAAAGCACTTATTGAGCACCTCAGCTTTTTCCACGTCTGAGGAAGCCAATTCTCCATCCTCATTTACCAGAGGGGGAACACTCTCTTTGACTTGTCTTCTCTTGCCTATGTACCTGTAGAACTCCTTCTTGTTATTTTTCACATCCCTAGCCAAGTTCAGCTCTACCTGCGCCTTGGCTTTCCTGATCCTATCTCTACACATGCAGACAACAGCCCTATATTCCTCCCACGCTACACAACCCTGCTTCCACTTCCTGTACATTTCCCTCTTTTCCCTCAGTTTAAGCTGCAGGTCCTTGCTCAGCCATGCCGGTCTCGTGCCTCCTCTGCTCGATTTCTTTTGCTGGGGAATGGAGAGCTCTTGGGCTCTCAGGAGGGTGTCCTTAAAGAGCTGCCAGCTCTGCTCTGTTCCTACACCCTTAAGGACAGTTTCTCAGGGGATCCCACCCAGCAGTTCCTTGAGCAGCCGGAATTTTGCTCTCCTGAAGTTCAGGGTCCTGACTTTACTCTTTGCCAGGCCTGCATTCCTCTAGATCACAAACTCCACCAGGGCATGATCACTACAGCCCAGGCTGCCTCCAATCTTAACCTCTCTAATGCTCTCCTCCACGTTGGTGAGCACCAGGTCCAGTAAGGCTTCACCTCGGGTCGGTCCGTCTAATACCTGGACAAGGAATTTATCCTCAACAGACTCCAGGAATCTGCTGGACTGTCTGCTGCCCGCCTTTCCGCTATCCCAGCAGATATCCGGGTGGTTGAAATCCCCCATCAGGACAAGAGCCCGCGAACGCAACACCTCCTGCAGCTGGAGCAAGAAGGCCTCGTCCACAGGCTCCCCCTGATCAGGTGGCCTGTAACAGACCCCAACCACTAGATCTCCTTTACTTCATAGATTCTACTTTGCTTCATAGATATTAAGCAAAATGATGAATGAAAAAGTAATGGAAGAAGAATTGCGCCCTTTCTCCAAAGTCCAAACAAAATCCTAACTATCTATAAAAGCATGACTTCCTCTAGTTCTTGTCATATTTCTGCTGAAACCATGATGTTTGGAAAATGCAGCCTTGGCAGAATGTTTAGAAATCAATTGATAAAAGCTGTTGTTACTTAACTAAAATGAAAAGTTTATGTGCCACACCCTGGATAAGTTACTGTAATCTGTAACAATATGTTAAAAAAAAAATACTGAATAGTTAGTTCATTTTGTTCTTTGCATACTCTTACATTAAGTTACAATACTGGCGAAGTTTCTTCTTTTAATCTTCATGATTTATGGGTTGTTAATGTCTGATATGCAGACTATGTCTCAAAATCCTAAGCACTGTGAATTTCCTCAAATTCTCAGTCTTTTTCTTAGACAGGACTCCTACTGACTTTGGTAGAGCTCTTCACTTGAACATGCCTACAAGCTTCAAGGCTAGGTAAAACCTGAGCTTTACTAGTTTATTATTGGAAGTAATCTCTCCCAAGAACAACAGCATTAGAGTAGGATTTTAGTCTTACAAATCAAATATGCATGTTTGTCTGGTGGATTTGCTACCAAGTAATGCGCTAGTTTATTAAACATCACATTCAAGTACTCTGAAAATATTACAGTTGCTCTCAGGAATTTACGTATGTTTTAACTAATCAGTATATACTTTAAAAAAAAAAAAAAGTAGGACATAGATCAGTTGTCAAGCATGTTTTCTTTCTTGTTGAAATTTATGAAGGTCCTGTCAGCCCACCTCTCCAGCTTGTTCAGGTCCATCTGGATGGTAACATGACCCTCAGGTATATCAACTCCTCCCAGTTTTATGTCATCTGCAAATATGTTGAGGGTGCATTCTGTTCCATCATTCAGAAAACAGTTAAGAATTTTAACAGAAATAGACTCAGTACTGATGTACACTGCTAGTCTCTGGCCTCCAGGTAAACTTTACACCACTGACCATAACCCTCTAGTCCCAGTCATTCATTCATTTTTTAATTCACCTCAAGTTGCTTTATTTAGTTTAAACACCCTACTCATCTTGCCTCCAGATTTGAACCTTGATCCTCACCAATGGAACTGAAGACTCTAAAAAGCTTGTCTTTGCTTTCTTTACTCCCAGATGAACATTTTATCACTCATTTAAAGGAGAACTTTTCCTTCAGGGGAAATGGCAAAGTTGACAAACATCTTTAATTTGATAATTAAGCATTAACTTAGAAAAGAGAGAACTTTGAATCCCTGCTCCAAAATGAATGCATACAACAATGACCTAATCCTGCTCCTTACACTTGAAGTCCCCAGCTGTTGGACTGTTTTTTACTTACAGTTTTGACCAAAGAAAATCATTGACATATTGGTGTGTCTTAGCAGAGAAGCCAAGATAGTCCGTGTGTTGGAACACAGGAAATAAAAGGAGAAGCTAAGGGAGCTGCTTTTGCATAACTTTGGGATATATACTTCTGTAAGTATAATATAGGAGTTACCTGATTGTACATCCAACAACCAAATTCAGAATCTCGCCATTCAGCATAATGCTTTGGATTCAGTGATTCAGTGTTACACAGAACTCTGTCTCTCTGAGTTTTTCCATACTAAAAACATCAACTACTTTTCAATGAGTTTGATGTTAGCTATTACAAATAAACATTCTGAACGTGATTAATCTAACATCATAACTAAAGAGTGCTGTTAAAATGGCAAAATTCACTCCCTTTTAAATATGCCAAGAAGAGTAATTCAACCTAGCTTAACCAGGCTGGATGTTATTCACACCTTCAACTTCTTCGAAAAGTAAAATTTTCATTCTAAGGGAAGATGGTTTGAGACCTTCACATCAAATATTCTGGCACTGTAGCAGTCCTCTATAAAACCAGGCTCTTAAATGCTCTGCTGGAAGGACTGGTGCTCCTTTTACAATCAACAGGAGCAGCCTTCTAGCGCCTGAGTCAGCAGGCTGATGTGAAGAAAGGTTTTATATAAATATGACATTAAATTTATTAAATTTTATTGAATGCATACAGCAGAACGGTATGCTCTAAATGCTTGTACAGTGACAAATACTTTTCTACACCTTAGCCTGGTCTGGAAGCTAATACTGTGGACTGAGCTCTCCACTTCATTCAGTCCAGCATTGTTACTGCTTGACAGTACAAGGCATGCTTAAAATGACCCTGTTACCTTTTTATTATAAAATTATGTATGCAGCTTTGAAAACAATCATGTTATGAGGCAATGAAGAATACTGTTTCTGCTATATTCTGTTATAAATTGTTGGTGTTTTTTTTTTCAGATGAACATGAAATTAAACCATGAAATGTATAGTTCCTAATCAAGAATTTGTGAATTGCATATTGCACATTATTTTGATGTTTTAGGACTGGTTTACATCTTAGCCTCTAGTTAACACTGTATTATGTTTGTATACTCAGAATGCCCTTTAACCATGCCATTCCATGACACAGAGTATATATCCTTCTTGTCTTTAACTATTTTTGCTCAACTTGCAATGGCTGTTTCTCCATATCCAACACAAATCACCGATTCCAAAAATGAAATACTTACGGCAAAGCTTTCATCAAGTACCAACAATTTATTGAGATCAAGTTGAAAGTGAACACAGAATTATGAAAAAAGTAGCATTTTTAGTGGAGCATGTAAATATATTGAAGACAAGATTCCTCCACGCTGGTGGAGATGGTTTCATAACCCACTCTTATTTTAGTAACAGATTTTTCATCCAGCAACATTAAAATAGCTCCACACCTCACAAATCCTCTCCAGCATAATTCTCACCCTCCTTCTCTTTCCTGGCAACAGTGGTAGACTGCTTTCTCTATTGAGATTGGGATCTGCTTAGAAAAAAAAGAAAAAGAGTCTTCATTCACTCTCTGAATTTTCACTTGGATCATCCCAAATGCTTATTCTAGTACTGATTTATACAAGCTGAAGCAGAGGAAGCAGATGTTATAATGTATGCAATTAGAGAATGCCTTAAAAACATGCCCACAACATATGGTATCAACAGTGTGTTTGTTGCACAGTAAGCCTCCCCACTGCCAGGCAGTTTGAAGAAGGGAACATATATATCCACACTGCAATCACAGATGTGACCGTAGTCTAGTGCAGTGCTATCTAAACTAGCTTTACATTTACTGTTTTTGGGCACTGATAGTAGTCTTAGTGACATATCACAGTATGAATTTTATGTCACAGAATGGGCTAGTCTCTACTTCACAGAAGAGCTTGGGCTTCTCATTGCTGCCCTGCAATTTTGCCTGTGACTGCACAGCAGACATCACACCAATTGCTACATGAAATTTTAGGCTTCTGATAATCCCGTAGGCTGCCGAAGAGTGGCACAAAATAAACCGGGGACATGAGATTTGTCTGTTCTGGGGGAGAGCTGCTTCTTTGTAAATCATAGCAGTTTTTTCTAAAACTCATTAAATATAAATTTTCCGAGACATGCATGTAAATGCATAGATGCATATATGTTCAGATCTTTCAGTATTGCAGCTATGGTTTCACTTTTCAAGTGCATCTCAGACTAATTATGCATAGATTTATAGCTATTTTTCAAGTGTTTAATTTCTTAAAATCCAACTATGGTTTCAATCATTCTTGAAAAATTACAAATTCCGTTCAGATTCACAGATTAGTTGCAAATCAGTGTGTTTTTCTAGGGTTAGGTTTGCATAACAGTCAGGGGAAATTAAAGAGTGTTTGCTGTACCAGCTTTCTCACTTTCTCAGGTGTACATGCAAATTTTTTTCTCCAGTAGGTTTTAAATGCATATTTGAGGCAAAATCAGACTCTTGAATTTACCCTGTGAGATTTAGCCTAAAAAAAGGACTGTAGCCCAGTTTATTTGCTCTGGTTTAAGCCTTACTTGAAAATAGGAAGGCATTCCTCACCCAAGAGTATGACAGCTACATAAACTGTACATCTGGATGCTTGAACAAATGTCATTGTCTGTCCAGCTCAACATCTTCTTGATTTAATGTGTAACAGAGTCCCCATATGATCCCTATGAGACAGGTGGAGAACTGTTATTGCGGAGGGCAGTGTAGACAGAAGTGTATGGCATATGGTAAAAGAGTTTGCTGCCACAAGGAGAGGGTGCACATTTAGATTATGAAGGTCAAAGAAAGATGTAATGCTTATTTTAGATCTTAAGTTGAATTGCATGTTCAAAGCTCTTATTTTTTTTGCTCTTATTTAAAGGAAGCTGAGGATACCTAGATGTAGACATCTGCATTTAATCAGATGGACCTCAGTTTTGTTTAATGTTGAATACTATTTAAAGAGAATGTAAAAGCATCTCAGGAAAGCAGATCACTTTTCCTCTTATAATAATGTATAGCCTGGTTGCTAAGCCAATTTATTGAAAGGAGTTCAAAATTGTAGTAGCTAGACCTATTCTAAGTATGAGAGAAGTCTAACCTTGAACCAGTGAATAAAAGGGAGAGGATGGAATAGCAGCAGATAGAGGAATTTTTATTTTGTAAATCCTCCCTTCTTTGTTTTACTTAAAACATACGAAATGTTTAATCTCAGGCCAAATGCGATGTGTTGTATTGCATTAAACTATTTTTACTTCATTTTCATTTCAGCAAGGATGAGAAACAAAAAATATTTATAGTTTTATCCAAAGGTTTTTTTCCATCTTGGCTGCTAAACAGAGAAAGCATCTATTCAAACAACCATAAAATGTCAATACTGATCTCACACCAGACTAAATCAGGAATGACTCGAATAAACTTATTTGGGTGTATGGGTACAAGATGATGCCATATAAATGACATCAGAATCAGGCCTTGATAACAGTCCCCCTGCATAAGAAACATGTTGAAACTTCACCTAGACAGGAGGAAATGAGCAGCAAAGCTCATAGCAATAACGTATTCCAATAGCATTTAACTGTTCCAGATAAGTTCCCATGTGAAAATAATATTTCAGAATAAAAATAGCTTTATTCCATGTTAAAGCTAAATCAGCTAAGCTGATTCTACAGTCTTAGCAAAGCAATTATTCTGGATTAAAGTCTTTTTTTTTTTTTAATGTGGAATAAGTGTCTTCACAGGGAGCCATTATGTAATGGTTTCTGTGAAGGAATTATTTCAGAGAGCTACCAGTCAAGCCAACACTTATCTAGTGCACATTCCCTTCCTTTTCCAGTGGATGATCCATTTACCTTTTCTGTTTTACCTCTTCTTCCCTATACAAATTTCCCTCCACCCTTTCTTGTTTTACTTCTTCAGCTTTCTTATGAATCTGCAATATTGAAATAAGTCTAACTGATTTTTATTTCATGTTCAGAACACGTTGTGCAGCCAAGAGAAACAAAATCTGTTGAGAACTGATAAATAAAAGGACAAAGAGATTGCTTAGATATCTTAATGGATTATGATGTTGGTGTCAAAAATATGAGCAGGACCATAGGTTGGTAAAACAATGCTCAAGTTTCAGAGGATTGCACTGAGATATGATCCTTCATGGGAAAAAATGGAGGGAGTAAGGCATTAAATAGAAAATGTATTTATGTATTTCAGATGACACAGATGATCATAAAGCACAATACATTGTTTCTTTTAATTTTAGGCAGAAAGAAGGCAACATGGAAAACTACAATGAATGTGTATTACTTTTTGACATAGTCTTTGAATCCCAGTTTGGAAGGAATGATGGGAACATAGATTTGTAAGGGTCTAAAAACTAAGGTGATGCTGAGTGACTATCAGCTGAACAGAAATATGAGAAAGGCTGTACTGATTCAGAATAAGAGTCTATTTTACACCGTCTCTGTGACACAGAGGCATGAAGGAGGAGGAACAGAACCGACACTTAAAATAGTTCCTCTATTTTTTATCATTCCTTAAGCTTAATGTGTTCTGCAGTAGATCTATATTTCAAGCACATGCCAGATTTCCACCTAAAACCATGCAGGCTTTTAAAATAGGCTTTCTTTCTTATGGAGGTCTCCATTCTTGATCTCAAGCCACCTCCTGTTTGTTTTGACCCTGACTACTGCCTGGTTTCATCTGTAGGCCCTTAGTTCTGTGGAAAGGGAGATCAGTGTACCTTCTCCATGCCACCCATGATTATGTAGACCTCTTTCATATCACCAGGGACTTGTAACCAGTGTGCTGCATAATCAGCCACTATCAGGAATTGTCCCTGTGTCTACAAAGATAAAGCTTCCTTTGGATTTAACGTTTTCAGACTTGACTTTGTAAGTGCTGATGTCAGCATTATGGGAAGTCAGATACTCAAGCAGAAATCAGCTCTCTGGAACAGAAAGTTCCCTGAGTTTTGTTAAAGCTTCTCGAACCTGAAGAGTTTTACACTGCTCCTTCATTCCTTTGACTTTCATGCTGCCTCAACACTCCAGTATTGGTACTTCCAGAATCAATAATGACTAATGGAAGACATTTCATTCTCACAGACCCTTCTGTTACTGTTTCTAAAACAGCACTTCTGGGAATATTTCTTGTTCCTCTTTATGATGGGAATTAGATAAACGGTCACCTAAGGAACATTTTATAACACCACTTTTTCTAAAGGAATGGCACGCCTTAAAGTTTTGCCAGATGTCTTAAAATCCTCCTTACCAATAAGACAAAATTAAAGCACATAAAAGCATTAACTTACTACATGCTGCATAGTCACAAAGTTTACATGAAAACTGAAGAAAGTAATTCATCTCCTTAACTAGCACATGGATGAGTTGGCCTCATCCTGTATGGAGGACTGCTGGGATGAAGGATGTGTCGCAGAATTCTCCACTGAAAATACTTGTCCTCGTGTACTCCTGTTTTTTCACATTTATAAAATTGACTTGGGGTGCCACATTTCCTTTCCTGGTCTCATATTTGAGGGTAGACACAAATTATGTTAATCGTCTGACGTACGATTCAGTGACTCAGTTGAGAGCTGGGCTTTTCTCCCATCAGCCTACTGCCCGCTGTCTCCCGGTCTGTAAATGCTAAAGTCCTGTGGTAAGGACTCCACATGGTTCTCACCTGCCAAGAAAATGAGTACATCTGGTCAAGCACTGAAAAGTTGTTTACTCACTGTGAGGCACAATGCTTCTCATTGATATGTTATGCAGTGTTGAAAACTCATTAAAGAGCAAACAAACAAACAAACAACACAACCGTGAAATTCCTCTACATATTGAACCTGCATTCTACCTGTCAATACAATTTGCTAATTTGTAATATTACAGAATTAACAACACTGTGGGCTGTAATCCTACATGCTTGGTACAGACAAGGCATCAAGTATAGCAGTGGGTAGAAGGGATTTCTTCCTTCCTCCTTGCATTGCAGAGACGGATACAGTGTCAGAGTATGTTGAAGGCCATATTGTCTACTCCTGCAAGGGTGGAATCAACATGGGTGTGCTTTCCTTGCATGAAGAGTGAAGGTAGATAGTGGGGCTGCTCCTGGACAACCTTGCAAAGATATTGCAAGATTGTATCTGTTTTAACATAAGAGAAAATAATGAATCACTACTAAAAATACAACTAGCAGCTAAGAAAATAGACAAGGGAATCATACTTTCTTCTTACACAAGAAATAGACTTTATTTAACAGAAAAGAGAAAATCTAAAATTAGCAAAAACAAATGGGCATTGGATGCCTCTACGTGACAAGGAAGTTGGAAACCAAAAAGGTAACCGGATAAGAAGAAAAAACTGATTCAGTTGTAGTTGAGAACAAGTAGAATGGTGCATGCTGTGGATGTGCTGACCCTTTATTAAAGTTTGGAAGAAGTAGCTGGATTTTTACACAACGCCTGTGTTCAGTGTCTGAACACTCAATCTCTACAGAAATTTTCAGTTGGAAAAGAGCAGTTTCTGGATTCAGTGATCCAATATCCTACTTATTTTGGTATTTCCCCTAAAAGATAAAATTCTAATAAACTTTGAAAAAGTCATTTCTTTGTTGTCGAACTAAAGAAAATTATCAGATTTTTTTTCAGGTATTTAACTTCAATTAAGATTTCATAATAACTATACAAACAAAAATTACAGGAAACCTCTTGTACACGAAATTTTTACTTAAAAAGAAAGTTTACAGTGTTCATAGAATTTATTTCTTTGCGACTATTATTTCCCAGAGCTATCAGATGATGGTAGAATACATTCTATGAGTATACTAAAATCTTACTAATTTCCACCAGCTGACTAGATGGTTGAGTGTTCTGGAAATATAATTCCACTCCTTCTTCTACACAGGACAGATTTTTCCAGAAAAAAAATACTTTTTCTTGACAGTTTCTAGGCCTTCAATATACCTAAAAATAGAGGTAAAATCACACATTTGGGTTTTATGATCTTATCTGCTCTTGTAATTCTAAGAAAAATAAGTGTTTATGAATCATTCTCTACAGTTGCCAACCTGAGACTTCACGAACAAATTGCAATATAAACATACCTGATTTACCACCTAATTCTCTCCTGTTACGAAGATTTATGGATATCATTACTTCTAGGAATGTTGCTGTTACATTGTTCTGCAACTGATTTTTTTCTCTGTCTACACCAGCAAGTGAAATCTTACATTTTTGAGTTCTTCCATATTAGCTGAGCCTGAAAATTTTAGGTCTTAAAGTAAGCAATGGGAAATAAATTAAGTATGCATTTAGACTTTCTGCTGCTTGTATGAACACAGTATTTTCAAAACCTTTTGTTTTCTACAAGAAATGTCTTCCCAGCAAACAGTCTAAGCTCATAGAGTAGAAGAAAGAGAGAAAAAAAGCACACACAATCCAAATGCTTTGCCATTGTAATCTGTCTTCGGCTTTTATATAGTCTGAGTTGCTGAAAATTCTGTTAAACTGCTAGAACTGAGAGAGACCAGTGTTTTCCTAATGAGTATCATCAATTCCTGTTCCAGGCTGTCAGCAGACAACCAAGCAGAAGTTATCTCATGCTGGGAACAATGGTGTTTGGTAGCGGTAAGTGGTGTGTAGCCTCCCCATGATTGTGTGTTCCATCACAGAACAGACAAGTGAATAACAAAAGCTTATTTAAGTGCTGCATTTGTCACTTCACTGCTCAGCAGCTCCTGTCATCGATGACCACAGTTTCTCAGTTCAGTTCATGCTCCATTGCAGAGGATCAGCAGGCTATATGCTCATTGCCTGAAATTGTTTTAAAGTGCTTCTTACAAAACTAAAGGGATTTTGATAAGTATGTCTGTAACAGAGAAAGTTAGTGTCAGTAGTGTTTTCAAAGTGGAAATTGATTGATTTCTCACATGAAAGGATTCTGGGTTTCTCAGTGAAGTAAAGCAACATATTTTGCATAATGGAGAGCATTAATAAAATGAAATAATCAGAGCTTATTCCTGAATGCTAATGAACAGGATGCGCTTTATTGAATCATGAATTGAAAGACTGCTTTTTCTTCACATTAGATTTTCAAAGTTAATTTCAGACTAGTTTCTGTTTGAACTAGAATTTACCAGATGGTCTGTTTGGGCTCCATGTTACTGCATCATGTTCAATCGAGTTCACAGACGGGCTTTCCATTGAAATAGTTAAAACCTAATGAAATACGTATATTACATAGCAATTCAGAATACAGTATAATGGAATGCTTTGCATTACTGTTTGTCACTCACGGTTAAATTGGCAGAACAAATTTAAGCCTCTGAGTTAGTATGAGTTTGCAAACAGCCAAAAGGCTTTGCTTCTCTTCTGTCCTACTCTACCTATGTGCCACATGCTATCGCATTACAGCAGGCAACTACACTTTCAAGGATGCCTGATTCTTGGTTCTGTTACAGCTTATAGAGTAAGAAAGCTAAAGATCATATAGGAAGAGTGCTCAAAAACATGTGTCCAAGGAGTCAGTTAAACCGGAGGGTTAATTGATATGAACCAAGAAGATCTTTAGGAACAGGAATCATTGATGAATGAGGAAGAAAAGGCTTCACCAGTTTCTGTTAAATAGCAATAGTGGGTAGATAACCCCTCATATTTTGTGCTCCCTTCAGTCTGGTATGCGAGTGCCTGACTGACAGGCACAAAGGTTTTGCAACATGAAGTCTAACCACAAGCCAGACACAAATGGTGTTCCCCAAAGGCCAGTGCTCTTCAGTGTCTGCTGGGAAGGAATACACCCTCTGGAAGTATGTGGGCAAAACTCATGGGGAGCAGTCAGCACAAAAAAGAGCCCAGTCTGCTGTTCAGATGGACAAAGACAGGCTGGACAAATGTGTAGACAGGAACCTCATTAGCTAAATAGAAGCAAATGCAAAGTCCTGCATTTGGGACAGCAAAACCCTGTGATGTCATGCAGGCTGGGAGCAGTCTGGAAAAGCAAAACAAAACAACAAAAAAAACAAAACAGCCTTGCAGAAGAGGCCTGGGGGGTTCTGGGAATCAACATAGCAATCATTAATCACCAGTTTGTCTTTGCAGTAATTAAAGCTCACATCTTGAGTTATGTTAGCAAAAGTATAGCTAGCAAAGAAATAAAATTATTATTTGTTAATTTCCTTCTATTAAGCCCTTGTGAGACCACACGTGGGGGCATCCAGGTTTGGAATCCTCAGCACTAGAAAGACTGACAAACTGGAGGGTCCGGGGCAAAGGCCACCATGGTGATTCAGAGGCACATGTCCCACATGAAGGAACTGAAATAGATTGCTTTCTACTTATTTGCAGAAGATAAGGCTACGGAGGGGATCTTAATCCTGACCCCATCTATCTTAGGACAAGACAAATCTAGACTTGAACTATGTCATGCTTTTCTCTATTACTGAAGATATGCTCTGGGTAGAAAAAAAATCTGTATCCCTTTATTGCCTCAGACTGAAAACCAGAGAATTTTTAGTATAGGGAGATATAGTTGGAAATTTTGTGAGTTTCTTTTCTCACATGGAAATGCAGATTCCCTGAAATACCTGACTGCAAGTCCACCTGCGTATCCCTTCTTGATGGCTGATTTGACAAAGTCTCAAAGTTGGACTGCTTGCAGGTCTCCGGTCCTATGACACATGCCAGGCAGATGCAGTCAGACAGCCTCCGGGGCTGGCAAATGGTGAGCTCAGGGTGGGCCACTCCATGGCAGGAAGGTGCAGGTGTCCTGACTCACAAGCTCCAGCACTACTCAAGAGCTCACATGGCAGGCTATTTCAGAGCCAGGGAGCCTGGAGAGCACAGGGTGTTTCAGAAACATGGTTCCTGTAGTGGAAACGATGGGCTTGGCTTTTTATCCCTCCAAAATTCCTTTTCAAAACGTCAAATCTTTTTGCAGAAATGATGCTAAACTTCCTATCGAGGAGCTTGACTGTGCTGAAGATCCATCCAGAACTCACTAAGCTTCTTCATCTAGTCGCAGAGCATGCGTTAGTCACTGTGTAGTGAAGGAGGGCTCACCTGAGGCAGAGCTCTCTTCAGATTTTCCAAAGCAAAGGGCAATGAGCGTCCCAAAAACAGTATAAGTGTCAGAAAACTGCTTTCTGCTGTTTTTTAAATAAATAGATGACTCCATAGTCCATTCCTTGTCCTACCTTGTAAACTCATAAAAAGACAGACAATCTGAGAAAAATGGTGAAGGTAGATTAATATTACAGTTGTGCTGCACACCCTGGAGAAAACACGTGTTTTTAGTGTTCTTTGCTCACGGGAGTGTGCTTGGGGGAAGTGAGCACATTTGACTGCATATATCAGTGTCTGCACCCATTCTTTAAAATGCTTATTGCTGTTCTTTGTACAAAGAGTAGTTTTTGGAAATTATGAGGCAGTATAATATATAGTGCAGCTGATACTCAATATGATTAACATTTTAATCAATGCAGTCTGACAACAGGGATTACCATAATAAGGAGATGAAGATGTGCAATGTATAAATCAAGTGCAAGCATCAGCCTTTTTAGATCATGATCAGGTTTAAAGAGAAACATCCACGTGTTATTCATACTTCTTGGATGTAGGAATGTCTTCTGTTTTCTCAGAGGTGTGCAAACACATGTCAGTAATTCAGACTGCAGTAATGACGTATATTTTGTCTGTGAAAGTGCTCCATCTCATTTTGTCAACAGCATTTCTTTTTTCCTTTTTAACTTATTTTTTGTGCTCAGAACATAAATGACCATGGCCCAGAAGAGGACCTAGGCACGCACTAGACAAATGGATGTGAGAGTTTCTACTCTGAAAATTTAATCCTCTAATAAGATCAAATGAAAAAAAAAACAAACATAAATATACATTTTACATACAGGGGCTAAGCCTGAAAGACCACAAAAAGAATTTTTTCCTTTAGCGTTCTCTTCTTTTCATCTCTGAAGAAAAAAAAAACCACTCAAAGACCAATGCTTTTAGAGGTATGAGCACACACATTGCCGACAAAACACAAGCATGTCAGAGAACCCCAGAACTCATTAAGTGACACAGAAAGTGTGACAGTTAGATGTTGTCCTTCCATTTTAATTGCAAGATATTTTCTGTATGGAGAAATTGTTCGGGACAATTACATGAGCATGAGAAAATAGAACATCATCATTTCAAATAGCCTAATCTAATCAGTTCCTATTACCAATCATTTAAAAACATTCAGAATGCCATTCTCTTCTTTTTTTTTTCCTCTTCCTTCAGAAAATAAACTTTGATATTTTCCACATGAAGCAGCAGCAGAGTGGAAGCACTGCCTGTGCTTAATCTCCTGGTTTTGGTTGACATGTAAACTGGCCCCAGGCTAATGACATTTCCAGACCTGCCTTCTCTCCCTGTGGTACTTGTTCCTCACACATCCTCAGAGCTCCCAGAAGGCACTCTGGAGATGGCGTTGCCATTCAGAGAAGCACATTATAGAAGGAGTGCAAGAAAGAAGAGGGATCTGTACTCCCCAATCTTTAAAGGAGGACAATGACCTTTTAATGTCCAGGATTGTCTTTTCTTATCTCAGGCACAAGTGAGTTGTCCTAGTTTTAGTAGTGTCTGGAGCACTACTATCAAATAAACACTAAAACAGATTATGTGCCTGATTTGGACTCTGCAAAGATGTATATTAAGAAATCAGGCTGACCACGTGCCAAGAGACTTTTATACAAAGATGTGTCCAGAAACTCTAATCTATGGGCCTCTGAGGATTTGTGATGAGCAACAGCAGCAAAGGAGAAATCCATTTACTTTATTGCTTTCAGAAGTTTTCACAAAGGCAGTTGAAAACAAGTCTCCATTGACTCTAAGTGACTCTAACAACCTATTTCTGGAACATAAAGATGGAGACAATTGGTCATTAAATGGTGATCAAAATAAGCTGCAACATCTGAAGCTCCAATTGTTATACCAAATTCAAGGGACACTTAAGATTTCTACCAGTGACACAAATATATATTTTAGACGGTATTACTTTATTCTTACTGAGGGTTTTTTTGTGGTTTTAACTGACTGCTGTTTTCATTTAACATGCAGCCTTACAAAAGATAATGGCATAGTGATAGCTGGTGCTTTGTTCCTTCCTCAGTTATGGGCTTTTAAAGCACTGAGTATCATTACTGAATTTAGTTGAATGTCAACTTATTGTATTGACATGGCAACACAAATGAAGCAAACAAATGCCTTCAAGCACCTCTGTGAACATTGGGGTGTCGTGGTCATGATCTTGTGGAATCACACTTCAAGTATTTCCAGAAATACTAGGCTGAGGCTCAAGCTCATGAACTGTCAGTGAAGGCGTGATAGAGGACCTCAATACTTTATGAACATTGTAGATATGTAGAGCATTCTAGCCTGTTTTGCCACTTTTGTAGACATGTAGACTATTTTTAAACTGCAAAATGCTTGGTAACTGTCTGAAAGTCAACTTCTTTATGTTAACAGCACCACAAATCATATCTGACACTTCTACTGCAACTTATGCTGTTTTTTCCTATATGCATGAAATAGAGCTAAAATATCAAAAATACCCACTTTTTCTTTCTAATGGGTTGTGCTCAGCTGCAGTTTCGCAGTAACTTGTTAGCTATGCAAGGGTTTCTTCTCTCTAATTTTCCATTGAAAAATGGAAATGAAATTTATCCCTAGTCATGTTCATTGCTATTTATTCAGATTATTAGAGCTGAAATGCTAAGATTTTTCAAAAAGACTGTTTGTAGAAAAAAAAAATGATAATAAAATACCCCTTAGTAACATATGTAGACTTATGCATTAATTTTCAACAGAACTCCATCATTTTTTCCTGATTTTCTCTCTATTCTTTTCATGTCTTTATCTCCTCTGAAATCCAACTCTCTAAAACCAAAAGTAATATTCCAGTTAAAGTCACATCCATTCAGAAGATACCAGTGTATAAATGCTTCTGTCTCATGAATGTTTTATGTATTTGCCTTTTATGGTGAGATGATGGGCTGGAGGTTAGAAGCACTTGCAATGTGACATGCACTCATATATACATGGGTCACATTACAAGTCTAATTGCATGCAGTAACCTCATGTTAGACCTGAAAGGCAGATGTCCTTATTTTTGTGGCACTGATGACAGTATTGCTACCTTGCAAAGAAAAGGCTGTACTTCATAGTGTATAGATGGTTTAGACTGCACAATTTTATCCTCAGAATCAGGGAAACAATGAGTACGTGGATCACAGAACAAGTGAAATCTCCTTCAGGACACATTTTTCGGACTGACCATGTCAGGACTGGTATGGCCATGTTTGACACTACTTCACAGAAGGAGACTGGAAGTGATAAGCCCTGAAATTATTCATTACTTTAGTTCTCTCTTGTGATTTGGCCACAAAGGAGCTGTAATACATATCTGAGGATTCCTGCTCTTTTCATACTAACCAGACTGTACCTTTTATAATATACCTGAGGCTGTGAGACTTCCATGTAACATTAAGGGAGATGAAGTTTAGGGAAGTTCAGCCTGTCAAAAAAGTCAGAGGCACAGGTTTCTGAAGTAATATCTCCGGAAGACAATGCAACACGGTGATGAAATGTAGTGTGATGCTGAGATTATTGTATTTTTTTTTTCCTTGAAATCTCTCACTGTACCTGAAATGCTACAAACACAGTGCTAGTCATCAGTCTTAATTTTCTTTTGTAGATGAAACTGACTTTGATTCTGGATATATTCCAGCGTGTTGATTTTCTGTGCATTTCCCATGTGAGGTAATTTGATTTGAGTATTTTACATACATAAAGGAATATAAATGTAAACACTAAATATAACGTTTATGTACAAAGCATCCTTCTCAATACTTTTAACACAGGAAGCTGAACTATCTGAGACACATGGAACCTGAGAATCAAGGAAGGGACTGAAATAGTCTGTTTAAAGCCTCTAATGTGATTACGGTTCTAAGAGCAGGAGGTAGACATTTAGCTACCTGTTGGATGAAAGCAGTAGGCACCTTCATGTCATTTTATGGGTCTATAGTTAAATGTTTATGAGAATTAAACTGTACAGTGTGAATATTCTTACTGAGAAGAATACATCCATATAGTCCCTGACAAAAGCTTGTACAGGCAGGATTTTGAAGGGAAGAGGGGTGAATAGAACCATATCAGTGCTCAAACGAAAGTTTCTAAAAGCTCCCGGAAACATTCACCATTCTCTTCAAAGAGCTGATTTAGAAAACCATATTTGTACTGAATTAAATTTCCCACGTCCTGCTGTAAATGCCATTCCTTTGAGAGAAGAACCCTCAAGTGTGTGTCACTGGAATCAGACATTCTAGAAATGCAGTGGGGAGAAGTAGAAACATCAGCAGATGGCGGCTTGCTTAACCGAACCACTAGATGAAAAGCAAATGTATTAAAAGCTCTGACGTCAAATGACAGGCATCTTTCCAGGAGAAATTCTGTCAGAACTTCATATAAATCAAAAGATAGATTGTGAAGCTTTTCATTGGCAATTGTACTTGTTCATGAAGTAAGATAAATTAGTAAAGAGCAGAAAGGTAAGCCAAAAGGCATCTTCATTTTGCAGACCTTGCCTTGCACCTTTGGAATTTCCTGAACTGACAATTTTTAAGAAAATCCAGGGATTTTGTGTTCACCTCCACAATTAGCTGCAAAGTAAATTGCAATCACAAGATTTGCTTGCAGAGTAGATAGTTAGATGGAGTTTGAGGGAAAAAAAAAGGTGTATTTTATCCAAATTTGCACCTCTCTAACTGTGGTTCTTAATGCCAAGCAAATTTAAAGCTATTCTAAACTACTTATGCCTTTCAATGGCACTCTCTGAATATTATGGCGGCATAATAGCTCAGCCAGGAATAAAAATTGTGATCTTGGGTTCAAAAACTCTCTGGAGACATTTCCAGACTGTCACTGCTCTGACAGTTGGAAAGCAGGCAAATGTTTCAGCTTCAACAGCTCAAGGGACAGTCTGTCCTCGAAGTCACTCCTGCAAATGCAATATTATTTGCTCCAGCCTCAATTGCTTCTCTGAAAGAGCTGACAGGATGGACACTCCAGCCAATACCTTAAGAATTATCTTGAAGAAAGCAGATCCTAGTACTTTTTGAGTGTCTAGTCAAAACTGGCAGATTTAAAATACTTGAAAAAAAAATTTATGCATTTTTCCTAGCACTGTAGGATAGATATCCTGAAGTCCACATTTTTTTTCTATTCCAAAATGATTTTGCTAAACAACATGCAGCATAGACTGCCAAAAAGTGATTTATTTTCTCCTCAGAGATATATCCTTTCAGGGTGCCCGTCTTTCTCCTTTGACTACAGAAATCCATTGAGGAAACTTGAGTTTAAACAGTCAGCTTGGGGGTTTAGATGTGTTTGAAAACTACGTATATTAGAAGCTGTTAATGGGAAAAGATCAAAACATCTCTGCTTACATGTCTTGCAGTGTGTACCATTATTTTTACTGGTGACTTATATTTGAGTAGACACTACCACTTCTGCATATAATTAGTTCAGTAAAAGAAGTGATTTCCTTAATCTATTTTAAACAAGCAGTGGCATTTTCATAAAGTCTGTGTCTTTTTCTGCTGTTTCTTTTTTCCAGGTATTTTATTTTTATCCCAAATTGTAAGTTGGTAATGTTGTTTATTTTGTGTTAGAGAAATTAAACCAAAAATTTGAAAAAATTAATGACATTAGTAATTAAAAAATTTTCCTTGTTATTGAAGAAACCTCAAACTCAGCAATAAAGTCCTCAGAATACTGACAGGAATTCTTTCCTTTGTTCATTTGTTTATTCGTTCCTCCCTCCCTCCCTCCCTTTCTCTCTCTTTCTCTCTTTCTTTCATGCCTACCTTCTTTCCTTCCTTCCTTCATCCTTTCCTTATTTCTTTTCTTTTCTTTTCCCCTCCCCTCCCTTCTTTCTCTCATTTATTCTTTCCAACAGCATGCTCTCCCAGGCATGAGAAATTGGTTTACCATCCTTTCTAGCCACTTAATTTGAATTAGGTTTCTTAACACATAGCAGCTGTCTGAAAAACTGCATCTGAACTCCTCTGAACCTACAGATTATTCTCCTCTGCACCAAGAATCTTACGTCTGAGATGCAAATACAGATTTCTACAGTGAAATTTTCAAGTTACAGTTGGATAAAGCCCTGAGAAACGTGGCCTGATGTCACAGCTGAAGTCACTTTGAATGGTTTGTACTTGAGATCTCCTGAGGTCCTTTCCTACTTGAATTATCCCATTATCCTTTCATCCTAATAATTTAATCAATCAAGAAGAGAAGCATAAAGGAAATATGATCATCTGATAGTTATGTTAGTATGACTCACATCATGAATGCACACAGTGATAAGTCTTATTCCCACTGACGTCAATGGGAATCCTGCTTTTAGTTTGATTTCTAATAGTCTCTGACTCAGCATGAACATGAGGAATGCAAAATGTTGACTTCTGAACAATGAAGAACTGAATGTGTGGTGGAACAGATTAGTTACTAATAAGATATGTTCCGCCCAAAATATCTTTATAGTTTTGTAAAAACCATTTACGTTCTTCCAAAATGTAACATAATTCCCCAGTTTAAGGAATATACTTAAACTTGACAAAGGTTTTGATTTTTTCTGAGTAATATCTCTTCTCTTCTGAGGCGTATCTCTGATGAATCAGATGTTGCCACCACTACTTTCAGCAGAAACATTTAAATCCAATAATTGAAACTGTGGGTAAATAACAAAATTCTGCCTGTATTTCTGCTACATTTTTTCCTTCAAATGAAATACAATCACCCATTTTATTTTTTTCCTACTGTAAACAGTTTTAAGTATAGACAGATTTTTAAGACATTCAGCAGTAGTACCTCCGGGTTACTGTTGGTTATGTTGCAATCTCTTGGAAGGTATTTACTCCCTAATTCTTGGTCTGAATGTTTAAACCTTAAAAGGAAAACTGAAATGTGGATATAAACATTTACATACCAATATTCAAAACCCTCCTTTTCGTTATATGATTCTTATCAAAATGTACTGCATAGTTGCTTAATGAAACTGGATATTTTGTTTACATGGAATTCCTTCATATAGTCCATACACCTTTTCCTCTCCATGAGGGAAGAGCTGGAAGTCAGTGGCACTGCCAAATGTTACTTTGAAATTATGCAGCATGTTCTATTCTTCGAACCCTCTGAAAGTGTGATCTATTTTGAGAGAGGAAATGTGACTTTTCTTCCTATTTCATGCAATGCGCTAGCAATTGCCAGAGCCATTATTCATCACTGTATGAAAGGGTGTGCCAGGGTAAACAAAATCCTACACTCCAGCTTTTTCATGTCTTTATATAAATACCTGGTCATCTGCAAGTGCCTCTTGGTCTTTTGTAGGAAGTCTGCTCTCACCACCTGCGAGCACCAACATAGAGCACTGCTATATAAAAGCATTACTTTTCAATAATGTACATGTCATATTATTTATGATGTAGAAATTGGATTTAAATAAGCCCTAAGATTTATGAATTGTTGCCAAAGAAAGAATGCTGCAGAGGTGTTTTTATGACTGAAATACTCCTTGTTCATATATTAAAAAAGAGAACTGCAATAAACAAGTAACAATGAAGAATTTATTTCTCCAGGTGCAGATGTTCCTCGTAGTTTAAGAACAATCTTGTCTTTCTAACTATAACTTGAAGGTTTTCATTCCATTCCTGGCATTTGTGAAGATAATCTGCTTCAGAAAAAATTCTGCATTGTTTTTCAACTTGTCTTGTGCTTTGGCACACTTTTCTAGAGGAAGGATTTCCAGGGTTAAGAATGCAGGGAATGCTATGGTTCTGACAGAATTGTTTGCAACTATGCATCTGTTGCAGAGGGATTCACAGCATTGAAATCTATAACATGGGAATCAAAGAGAGTTTTGTGAAAATATACATTTTTTTTTCTTTCTTTCTTTCTTTTTTTTTTTTTTGGTACAAAAGTTCTCAATTTGTTTCATTTTGTTTCATATAGGGATATTTCTGAAAATATCAAGGCTCCTGTGGATACCGTATATAAGATCCATTCATAATAGACTACATCATCCTTAAATAGCACTGATACTGGAAATTATATGTACTTTTCATTTAATGAGCCTGTCAGTGTTGTTTGCAAGTTTCTTTAATTGGTCTTATTTCAGGGGAAAATATTCAGTATGAAATTGCACACTGGGACAGAATCACTGGAAGGTGCTTTTAAACAGCCAAATGTGGAGGTAGTCTGTGTCCAAATGAGAGCTGAAATGTAGTGTTCCCTTCTGTTTAGCCATGATAATCAAGAACAATCTTTTTCCTGCTAGAACTTTTTTGTTCCTGGTGGAAAATTTTTGTTTAACTCTATTTTTACTTGCCACTCTACTTCATGTCTGATAGTTCTACTTTTGTGAAGGACTGGAAGCAGACAAAATTGCTCTGCTAGAAAACCTATCCTTGAGCTTTTCCTGTCTAGAACATTTGCAGTAAGCCTAATAAGGGAAACAAATTAAAAAAAAAATAGTCTTTGGCTAAGAAACAGCAAAGATAATAAAATTTCTCCTTATATAAAATGATGCTATAAAAAGAATGAAAAATAAAACAGCAGTACCTCAACCAGATTGAAAGTCAGATTTTCTCTTGCTGCTTGACATTTCTATCATTGAATACAAACAGCAGTGCTGGATGTCTAACTATTTTCCAGAAAGAACACATGAATTTTTAAGTACATTTGCAAGAAACAGTATATGCTGGCTCAAAGGAAATAGAGCAGTGCCAGCATTCTTCTTACTCTGTGAAAGAAGTCATGTCTCTGGAAGACTAGAAGGGCCAATTTTGCAAAGGTCAGAATGATGCAGATCTTTGGTATTCCCCATGATCTTCTTGCTCATCACTAATTAAGACACTCGTGTTTGTCATTATAAAAAGACAAAAAATTATATTTAACACAACATAACAAACTTAAGACAGACCTTTACCTACAGATTTCTGCTTTTTCACTTTATCCAAAGAATCAGAATATTCAAAACCTATAAAAGTTAAAGATATTTCAACCAAATGTTTGTTTTGGACTTAAATCTCTGTTCTTATATTTATTACACAGTTCTTTACAATTTCTTTTGAATATTGCCAGCTAGTAATGCATTTAATACTCCCCTCCATTGTTCTGTTGCTAATTATTCTTGTTTATTGGCAGTTTTTGTTGTGTTTTTTTTGTTTGTTTGTTTGTTTCACCTTCCCTGATCTGCTATGCAGATGGCAAAAACATTCAAACTGCTGGCCTTAAAATCTACCACGTATTCAGTGATATGAGGCTATCTGGATAACAACGTGTTCTTTCAAATTGTCAGTTTTCTTCCTTTGAAAACTGATAGGAAAAGGTCACTGGCATAGTCAAACATCAAACAGAAAATATATATTAAAAAAAAAGTATCATAGAATACAATCACAAAATAATTTGGGTTGGAAAAGACCACCAAGGTTATAAAGTCCAACCATTATCCGTACAGAATCCAGAAAATGAGTTTTATGGGATCTTTCAGTTCATGCCTCCATCACATCTAGAAGCATTTATATCTTTGTTGGTCCAAATGATTAATCAAATGGTTAATCTCTAGGATCCCTACAGCTGTGGATGTTCCTCAGTTTCTGAAGCACTTCAAGACATACATCTCCTCTTTAGAGTAAGAAATTATCCTAATAACTATATAGATTTTCCTATCTGTGGAAATGGGCATACTGTTCCATTTCCCTTTCTTAAAGCTTATGTATTTAGAAGTTATTAAATGCTTTTTTTTCTCCTTCATCTTTCACCCTATGTGTTTTAATCTAAGTGTTTCTTTTTTTTTTTCCTTGCTTTTATCTATAGTCTCTAGTTGATTTAAACCTTTTTGCAAGACACTCAAAACTACCTAAAGTTGAAGCCTTGCTGTTGTTGACAAAACAGGAGTATATTTACTCTTGCAAGCTACACTTCTACAACATATCCATGAACAGTATTAGATGGCACAGTGCAATGATATTCAGGCTGAGATCTACTCTAACTGCCAGATTTGTTGAAGAGCAGCTACTTAAGCAACTGTTCCCCAGTAATTTTGGGATTATTTTGGATCAGTTGTTGCCTTGCACCTGTCATATAAAGCAGTTCTCCCAGTAAACTGTAATATTTTCTATTAGACTCCTCATTTTTTCTTTGCTTTCTGAGGACATATCTGAGATGTACAATTCTGATTTTTTATTGAAGAAGTATATTCTATGATAGGCAGGAAAAAAAAAACACCAAAGATTGAAGTATTTATGATCAAATCCTGCTGTTCCAAAGGTTATTCATTTCAGTTTATCCAAAAGCTCAAGTGTAATAACTTGATTTATATCCATGTCTATAGTTAAGAACCACTGGTCTATACTTTCAGTGTTGGATGTTGCCCTTCTAACTCTTGCCATTGATTATTCAATAATAAAATACTGCTGTGAACTCTCTAAATGGTTATACTTCATTCTGTTATAATCTGAAGTTTGGACATACTTCTGTTAAGTAGAATCTTATTTTGGACTTGCAGCAGGACCCTGACTTCTGCTGATTGTTTTTTGGCTATTAATTGGAATTTGAAATGAGACCAATGAAAGAACTGGATAATTGCTTAAAATTAAGAGGAAGAAAAGATTTGCTGTCTTTCACAGAATCACAGAATCACAGAATTGCAGGGGTTGGAAGGGACCTCAAGAGATCATGGAGTCCAACCCCTCTGCTAAAGCAGGTACCCTACACACAGGTAGCTGTCCAGACGGGTCTTGAATATCTCCATAGATTGGCATGGATGTCTTCGGTCAGATCCACTTTTTAGATGATGGCACCATATATCTTGCAAATAGTTTCTGATAGATAAAAAGCTGCACTTTATGTTTCTTTCACATCAGAGTCTCCAACACCTTTGAGCTATTTAGTTTTATCAGGTTTCTCAAAAGGTATAGGTTGGAGACTGTGAGCTGGCTGAATCTCAACATCACCAAGATCAAATAGAAGAAAGGGTAGGATGCTCAAGGTATATTTTAGTGTTGTGCATGATCTCTTAAGCCTTCATTTGCAGAGCTGCTCTCTTTCCATTGCATCTGGGAAAAAAAAAAAAAAAAAAAGAGAGAATTGAGGGAAATATTAAGGATGGGAAAGCTTAAATAAAGCTGAATTCCGAAAATACCAAGTCTTATTTCAAAAAATTGGATTCTCAAGTGGTTCTCTTCAATGAGAATGTGAGTACAGTATATATGATCACTTGTTGAGCTTCAGGAAACTCTGTGAGACAGAGAGTACCAAAATCTCCTTAAAAAATGATCGTTCTTCTTATGTGTTTTTAGAGAATATTCTAATAGAAACAGACACACATACAAAACATAGTAAATTCTCTGTTTATGAATCATAAAGAAAATATTTAATTGTATCTTATTTTAACTCAGCATCATTAACTGCACGTTAAACCCACATTATATATCTGTGCCATATATTTTGCCTCTTTCTCAATGAACTGCTGTGGGAACAATGCTGAGTTGTTGGTTGTTTTTTTTTCCCTAATCCTTTTAATGTTCAAGTGCTGCATTCAGTTTGAATCAGATTTTGTCTGTTTTTACTAATCTAGGGGGGTTAACATGAAAGTTTCTGGAAAAAGTGCAAATTTGCTACCTAGAATAGCAGTAGCCAAGCGACATTTTATAAAAGTATCCATACAATTTCTTCAAATTCAAAACTCGAAGGTACATGTATTGAAGAACTAGAATAGCTCTTTACTAGCTTTTTATTTTATTTATAGAAACACAGAAGAATATCTTGAAAATTGTGTTTATTAACAGCCTCAAAACTTGCTTTTAAAATATAATATTGACTGATTTATTACTGTCATCCTCACATTTTCACATGCTCAATTTTAGTTGGCTACATTATACAGCAACGTGATATCCTAAGACATATGAATTAGGATGTGGATCCTTGTTCCTATCTCTCTCCATTAATCTTCTCATATTTAAGGCTAATCTTTGGTGAGATTAATTAGTCCCACCGTAGTGACAATATCCAGTAGCATCTGGAAATGAGATGGAGTTCAAAATCCTTAAGGTTCTTCCTTGCAATTTATCTTGATCAAGTTTGGATATCTTTGTTCTTGTTTTATCATTTGTTCATTACGCAAAATAAAAATGTTTATATAGACCTCCAAGACAGCCTAGAATCTTGCCTAACATACTTCCTTTGGTTTTAAATACTTGTTAAAGATTCTCATGCATGCTACAAGAAAGAAAAATAAATTGGTTATATTAAAAGAAGCTTATTTCCAGATTCTAATAAGGACCAGCAAAGGAAACTGCAAAAACATGTGGCCATAAGACGATTCCAACAAAAGTCAGTCTTTGTGCAGTGTGTTTATGTGAAATTCATCAGGAACTTTACACAGCGGCAGCAAAGCAGCAGTCCTGTCTGTGCTCTGTCCTAGCTAGCCTGAACCACACACAAAAGCTCATTTCCAGTTTTTCTTGCAGAATCAGTGTCTCATGTCCTCCAGCATGAAAGAAATCAATAGCGTGGTCTTGTCCGCAGTTGGTAAGATTGTTCCTTTCACCAAATAACGATTAAGCACAAAGGAGATTCTCTTTCTGAAAGGAACGTTTTTGCCTTTTCCAAAAAATACCTCATGAGATTCGTAATGTGATCTTTTTTTTTCATCTAAAAGACCAGTCTGTGAGACAAATGAGTTCTGTTTACTTGACCAGAAGTCAAGAGGCCAGAAAAAAGAATCAGCAGGAAAAAAAACCCTTTTTTTTCTTGTAGGAGGAGTGAGTAGTAGGGGGGGAAGAGGCTTCTCATTTTCCCCTCTCTTGCTCTGATGCTTTGCAAACTATCAACTGCTAAGTGCTGAACTGCTGAAAACACGTGCACAGATTGGGAAAAGAAGCTGGGAGTATTCTGAAGAGGTTTTTAGCATATGCTCTTGCTGTTAAGTCTGTCACATGCACGAACTCATAAAAGTGGATCCATAATAAAGAGAAAACTGCAATTACAGCTGATGCTGGCTGTCTTGTGCAGAGCCAGGATGATGTTTCAGATGGTTTGTTTATCTCCACCTAACAGGGTTACAAGCCTCTGACATTTCAACAGATATTTTCCAGCACAGCAGAACTAAGTTAGTGGACATCCCATGTGAGTGTGGTTTTTCAGCATGAAGCTCCTGTCTTGCAACTCATTTCAGTGTTGCACTTCGTTCTAATTTGCAGATAAAACATTCTACTAGGTATTGGTTAAAAATAAATTTTCCTTAAATATAACAGGTGGAGGGGGGGAAGTAAAATAGAAGTAACAAAGTGTAATATTATGATTTTCTGCCTAAGCACATGTAGAAGTTGAACCTGGTACCGAGAGTCTTACTAAACTGAAGATTAAATTCCTGTAAACAACACACGTGTTTTTTTTATGTTTCAAGGCCTGTGAAAAGAAGATGTTTAGTGCATGTCTTTCCGCTAGCTACAGGGGCTTAGGAGAATCACTGTTCCTGTATGGCTAATTTACTATGCTTGTACATATTGAAAGGCTGGAAATTTCTATTGCTATCCAGGCAAAACTTTTGGAGAAGGTACTGGAAATTAGTTTGGAAGGTATTTTGTGGTTTGGAAACAAATACAAGTTTTAATTGCCATGTATAAAAATACATACACACACACACATATATAAGGAAAATAGGCAGAAAAAAAAAACCCAAAACCTCTACCTCTCCTAACTATGCATGATTCAGTAATAAAACTTTATTTCAGGGGGTTATCTACATCTTTCTTTAGGCATCTAGGTTAAGAGATGGGGCTCCCTCTATGGTCAGCATAGAGAAACATACCTCTTCAAAGATGACGATTCAAATCAGCCATTTGAAAGCTAACTTTTTTACTCTGATTTGTTCTCCTCAGACACTGATCCTTCTCCATTGACAGATGAGATAGCTGATTTTTTCTATATAAAAGGAGTTTATTCCCTATTTAAGATGAACCATAACAAAACAAAAACAAACAAAGAAGAAAAAAACAATGTTGTAAGTAGTAAGACATTGGTTACCTAGAGTATCTTAAAGACAACACCTCTCATGAGGCATAGAATCAACCTTGGCATATTTCAAGGCCAGGTTGGATGCAGCTTTGAGCAACCAGATCTAGTGGAAATTGTCCCTGCCCACAGCAGAGTAGTTGGAAGCAGATGATCTTTAAGCTCCTTTCCAATCCAAACCATTCTGTGATTTTATATTTAGTCCTTTGCTTCTTGTCCTCCAAGACATGCCTTCTGCCATGTGTAGAGGTCCTGTAAAGAATACAGGAAAGAATCAAACGTATGCTCCTTATTTTGTTTTTTTTTTTGCCTGCAAATTTTAAGTATTTGAAAAATGATTCATGCCCGACAGTGTTTACATATTTTGATTCAAATTAATACCTTCTTTTCTTTGTAATTTCATCATATTCTCTATAGTGATTACAGAAAACAAATATTTGAAAATTCTACTGCATGTTAATTAAGCTGATGAATGGGAATTCTGATTGCAGAAATAAGTAAAGACAGATTTCCAATTATGCACAAAACTTAATTAAGACAGGAACCACTGCTACAGATGATGGGCAGAGGTAGTTCTACACAAGTCCCAGGCTGTTTGAGTCAAGGTCCTTTTTCAGCTTTCTGTTTAAAGAGATAATTATAAAATTAATTGTAGAGTACTTACATGATCTGGCAAGTAATCAATTTTATAATCTAAGCCTAAAATAGTTTTTTGTTGTTGTTTTTGGCTTTAAGTTTCATAAATATAAGCTGATAGCTGTAAGGAAAGCACATAGATGTCATCTTTGTTTGCCACATTTCTATTAAAGAAATCATAAAGTATTTTGACACATTATGATAATGGCTCCCTAATGCCCATATTGGTTATGAAAATTAGACTTAAATCACTAAGGCAAATATAGAAGTTATATTTTCTAAAGCTGTAGTAGATATAGAATCTGTAGTTTCAGAAAATTAATAGCTTAAGTGGCAGTTCAGCTTGGCCCCGTCAATCTCTTCCTATCCTTATTCACTCTTTCTGATCCAAATTCGGACCTATTTAAGCCTTGGTTTGTTATCTAATTTTGCAAATATCTCAGTTATTTCCATACAGTACTTTCCAGACAAAAGCAGGATTAAAAATGTGACCCAGTGTTTAGGACTGTAAAACTATTCTGTTGTGGAAACAACTGTTTTTCCTAATAAAATGTAAGAGTATAAAAGCAACTACTGCAAATCCTTTTTTTCATCATATTGTCTGACATCAGGTAATTTAATTATTTTAGTAATCACAACCAAAATTATAATCACAAAATACAAATTTTAAGTTATTGACTACAGCTTGTTGGATTCAGAGGGCTCAGTATATGAAAATAGCATTTCTTTATATTTGACGATTCCTGTAAAGGAAAGAAAAGGATAAAAACAGCTGAAACATTGCAAGACAATCTTTATTTGGAACCAAAATGGGTTACATAGTAGAGAAAAAATGTGTACAGACACCAGAGGTCAGTGAAACCTATCTTGTCAGTGGGGATTGAGTCGAAGAGTGGGACAGAGGTGCAACTTCAACAGCATCTGAAATTCATTATATTTCCAAATGTAAATTCCAACACGTGCTGGGAATTTGGGCTTTGAGTCTATATGAAAGTCTGTACTTACACAGACCCCTCACCCACAAGGTGTTTATTATTTCTGAGAGGTTTTTTTACTTAATTGTGACCTTTCCCTCACAATGATGTTCATTTGAACTATTTAGGTGTTACATAAGAATTAACAGCACATGCTCTAATAAAAATGTTAAAAAACCACAGTGTTAATTCTTAGCCTGAACATGCAAATGCTATTAAAAGAGAGTGGATCAAAAATTGTATATATGTTTTGCTATGCATAGGAGGAGATTTACAAATTTTGTAGTGTTCTTTTTCACACAGTCACATTTCATGAAGGATTATGCCCCATCCAGTTAGATATGACTACAAAGCCAATCAAAGTCACAGAGAGATCACAGCTGGAATGTCAGCCTGATTCAGAAGAGTTAAGAATATGTTTCTGAAGGTCTTAATGTCTTTTTTTTCACCAATTGTCATTCCTTTTTTTTTTTTTTTTGGTCCATTTCTTTCCCATTCTTATTTTTACAAGATTTTTAATGAGAAAAACAAATCAAAGAGCTCTTAATTTGAATCTAGCCTTAAAAGCTCCAAAGCCTAAGTGAGTGAGATCAGATAAAATTAATAAAGCCCAGCCTCAAAGGGAATCATTTATGATAGTTCTCATTTAAGTTCCCCAATGCTTTCCTGCTTATGAATACAGCTGCCATCTTTCATCTTCTCTTTTTATCTAGACTGTTCTTTCATTTATCTTTAGATGATGCAAATCATTGTAGCTCCACTGAAAGTAACTGAATTATACTATCTTAGAGCAGCTGATAAATTTTATGTCCTCTGCTCTGTATTTCTTTGGCAATAAGAAGTCTTTAAGTTACTACTTTATATTTTTGATGCTTGGACATTTTCTCCACGTTCATTTTGCCAAACTGATTTTGTTTTTCATTCAAGATTTCTTTTAACTTTCCTACAGCTCAGAGATACACTCCCTTTCCTCTTCTGTTTTTCTATGCTGAACATTTTCTTTTGGAACATCCTGTAACTCTATAACCCAGCCCCTTCCTTTGGGATAAACCAGGACTCTGTAATAGTTATTATGTCCTAACTATAATTTGTCATGCTTGTGTCCACCGTTGACCTTCTTTCTCTGTTTGTATTTAGTTAGAAGCACTTAATTTATTTTCCTGTTTCTTCAAAAACAATCAAAATGAAGTTTCTATGTTTTTCCTTGTGTTAACTCTGAATTCCTTTCTGTGTTTTCTATAATTGAAGTATTATAATTCTTCATAATGTCTATCTCAGTGTTAAATTACAGTTGTTTTCCTCTGTCCTTACCAGAGATAATTAATTTTGACTTAATTTGCTTAGTTTTATTTATCATTAATTTCTGTCATCCCCATGTATGCAGGCAGGCCCCTTAGGTTCGTTATCTACTGCTTTGTTCAGACAATAATAATATTCTCAAAATGTTGCTATGGGTAAAATAGAACATGCCATTTGTAAGAAGCTCTGAATTTACTGACAATCAAACTCATTTTTATCAGCCAAATAATCCAAATTGTCAGTTAATATACAAAGCCTTTTAATAATGAAGTTTAAATTGTTGCAGAAAACCACCACAGCATTTACCCCCTTCCTCTGATATTATACTCAACATTATAGTGTCTCTCTGGACTTTTAAATAAGTTGTCAACATCCTGAAGTCTTCATCGGGATAAGCATGATGCTTGTTGAGTTTTTATTTCTTCTCAGGAGGTGTGCAATATCAGTAGTGATGCTGTTTTCCTCCTTTTCCTTGGGGTCTTCTTATTTCTTATACATTTTTAGCATAGTCTGCTTGCATGCTTTTTCTTCTTATTTGCTACCAATTGTACAGTTTTTCCATTCTTGTTATCTCAAACTTTTCTATTTTCTTTTTTCTTTTTTTTTCCCCCTGACTCACACGGTCACATTCCTGTAGTGAGTACTGATTGACACGTCTGGTTTGCATTTGCAGTCTGGGAGATATATTATCCTGAGTCCATGTTCTTCCACGTCAGATTTTATTTTAGTCATAAATGGTTCAATCCATACAGAGTAACCACCTATTATTAGTGTAAACTGAAACTAAACAATCTTAGGCCTTGATTATCTGACTTCTTGAGACAGAGAAGAAACAGGCAGTTGCATGCATTGTCAGATAGCAAGAGGAGTTCAGGTTTGTATCTTTCCAACTATAAAGCCGACATCTATTCTTAATCAATGACGCGGGGCTCCGCTTACACAGACACATTTATGGAACAACTTCTTCTTTATTTAGTCATCTGCATTAGGATGAAATGAACTGCATCTCACTTTAGTGCTGTTTTTCCTTTGTTATATATAAAGGGGATGCAGACAACTATCTTGGATGTTGATACTGGCAGTGTAAAAATTGGTGTTTGGTCAGCAATTTCCACATACAGTGCCCAGAGAAGGGACATTGAATTTTGACTTCTATTTGCAGCAAATCATTGCTTATAAATAATCTTTTTAATTTAACAATTACAAGAAATTTCTAGCCAAATTTAATATTTCTGCCACTAATAGTACAGACTAATGAAATCCAGTCAAAGAGAAAAATGAAATAAATGCTTCTTTGCATCATCATTGTACAGGAACATCTGCTTAAACTTTTGTTCCCACTGAGGAACAAAGCTCTATGTGCAAAAGCCCCTTTGTGACACAGGAGATTAGAGGATGGAAAAAAAATCCAGAACTTTCCCCTTATAAAACCAGAATTTAGCCATTCTGAGATGCCAGGAAAATGGATCATGAAACCAGAAAGTTTGAAAAGGGTACTAAGGACTTGAATAACTCCAGAATGTTTGGTATACTGGCAGCAAAATCTCTTTTCCACCAGAATTTCTGCCACGGATCACCACATTCTTAAGAAATACAGAGTACTTGAAGCCACATGAAAGTAGGTTTGAATTGCAGTGTAGAACTTTAAGCAGTAGAAAACAAATGAAGCATCAATAATTTGTTATTACTTTATGTCAAAGGATGTTTGACAAAGGATAGTTGGTCAAAAGTCCCACTTTGTTCTCCACTATAATGAATACAAATCAGTGCCTTGGCCCTATTCAATGAAGAATTGTAATTCCACTCTTCAGAAATGCTTGTTCTGCTCCACAGCAAATTACCTCACTCACCCCATATCAGATTTATATTCTTTACCCCTAACACTTTCTATCATAACATTCAGGCAACAAGTTATGAAAGTTCTGCAAGATTTCATATCCTCTCCTGCAACAGAGCCACGTCTTTCTTAGGTGGCACAATTACCTGGAAAATATGGGTAACCTTAAATTAAAAATGATGTATTAAAGAAAAGTCTCCTCACACCTTCAGAAATCCCTTCAGTGAAACAGTCCATTTCAGTGCTGAAGCAGTGAACATCACCAAGTCTTTCTCACTCTTTGTGTCTTATTTCCACGAGAGCTGTTAGCAGGGAAAGGTCTGATTTTGATGCCACTGAGACTGCACTAGCATACTTGAACATTGGAGTTAAATCTTGTGTTTTTACAACTCTACAGAAGAACACTTAGTTTTGACTTCAGAAAAACAGTTGCCTAATTAAGAATGACATTTCCATTCATTAGCTAAAACAGGTTTTAATGTCTCAGACCAGTAGTTTCCTAGCAAATTGTGTTAACATGCAGTAGACAGTGACAAATGCTTCTTGATTAATATTTCTGAAGTGTCATTGGCATGGGACTACAAAGGAGTACAGTAAAAAGGGACAAATAGATACAAGTTTCTACTGCAGTTTAGGAAAAGAGATAGTAACATCATGGTGTGGGAGAAAAGGAGGAACAGCAGCAGATGGAAAGAGGGTAATATTGCTTCCCCTTTTTTGAGTCAGTTTTTCCAATCACTGTAAGTTAGTGCAGAGACCTTGCAAGCAACATAAATGCAGTTTGAAGGTGTAAAGCATTTTTTTTAATTATTGCACACTAAACATCTTTAGAATTAAATGAGCAGTTAGAACAAACTTCCATTTGCTTAGTAGTCAAATATAGCACAAAGTGTCTTTGCTTAGGCAGGCAGGAGGGGAAAGTTGGCTCTTGCATCTCCTGCTGACAAGCCCTCAGACCTGTTGAGCTGTCATTTTCCCCAAGATCCACTGACACTTGTTACTCTGAAAAATCAATCTCAATCTTCCTAATAAACCACAAGCAGACTCCCTCATTTTTTTTCCCATTAGGATTACATATCTTTCCAAGTTAGTACAGAAACCTTGAGCTACTAATGATCCCATCTCAACAATCCCACCTCTATCTTTATTATCTTTCTATAGGCACTCTTACAGCTCTTTATGACTGAGGAATTTATTCAGCAGTCTGAGCATAGGTTACACTATTGAACCTGATGGCACTATGGTGCCTGGGACACTGGGAACATGGCCCACTGCCAAAAAGGGAAGGCTATAGGAGGGAGAAAGACACACAAAGGAGAGATAAAGGTCAGGAACAGAGGTTATATTGAGCCTCAAATGTTGATTGCCAGGTCTGTATGTTGATGAGAGAGAATTTAGAAACATTATCTTCTAAAGTCCTCTGAGGAGTCCACATTAAATGCTTCCCCGTACACTGAAACAGGTTGGGTATGTTGCAAGCAAGTTGTACACAACTGAAGTTGAATGGTTTAGAGAGATCTACACTAAACACTTTTTAAAATTAGTTGTAGCATTTCAGAAGTATTTCTAAATCTTTCTATTTAAAGTTTGAGTTACTTTATGTTCATGCCTAAAGAAATAAATGAAAAAAAGGTTTGTTACAGGGATCTCAAGATACAGTTTAAATATGAAATTTTTGAAAATGTGATGCTGATGGCAATCACTTAGTACGTCATAAAGTTTTGAGTTCCCTGATTGAAACGCTGCTTAACAAAAAGTGAACCTGACCAACTACTCATTCCAAATAATTTAACTGTTGTGTTTCTTCTTTTTTAAGCTCAAATGATGTATTCTCCTTTTGAAAATGTCATGTTCTTTCTCTTGCAAACAGCTTTAGGTAGCCATTTTCTGCTACTGTGAGCTGTCTGGTACATAGCATACATTCAGATCTGTTACTGCCCCGCTGTTCAAGTATTGGTAACCTAGAGACTCATGCAAGTTTCAAATTTTTTGTGAAAAGGATGAAGTGAAAGGAATTTTTACATTCTGTGAAAGTCTTCCTCTTCCTGTCAGTTAGTATTTAAATTTTTTTGTTCATTATTATTTAAATGAAAAATCACACTTAAAATACATGCATATCCTGTGTGAGAAAGCAGATAGAGTTCTTGACTGGAAGAACATGACAGCCACGAGTATATCTACAGTCTTTGTAGGAGAGTTTATGTTTAATTTTATGTTGCTATATTCCACCAAGAACATGCACTTTCAGGGAAATTCCACCCCTTTGCAAAAACATACACAGTTTTTTCAGCATTTTAATTGTGTGGCATTTCAAATCTCCTTGAATTAAACTGCTTCCATTTTGCCATACTTGCTTGCTGGCTTCCATCTTTCCTTACTGTCTTATCCACTAAAAAAGAGAGACTATTAATTTCCTCCTGCTCCCTCCTTGATACCTTTTTGAATTAATAAAAGAGAAAGAACTTCATAAGAAAATAGTTCTAATTTCTGTAGAAGCGTATGTACATTGCCTGAAAATACTGTGGTCACTGAAATCACTTTAATTAAAGAAAGATGCTCTCTAAAAATATCTTTGAAGAGTACTTCATTTTTATTTGCTGAACAAAATAGAATTGTTTCTAACTGAATTTCAAAAAATTAAGCTTATATTATTTCTCTTTATAAATCATTAGTCATAATGATTCTCAGCCAGTAAATCTCCTGATATAGAGATAGAAAT
Source organism: Numida meleagris (assembly GCF_002078875.1). NCBI lineage: Eukaryota > Metazoa > Chordata > Aves > Galliformes > Numididae > Numida > Numida meleagris. The sequence goes on along the minus strand of NC_034411.1, from coordinate 81,177,620 downwards.
GCACACATTAGCCTCCACTAGCTACTGCTGCTGTCTATTGGGTTAACAGTTGCTTACTACAAAACACTCAATTTTATTGCAATTTTTTTTTTAATTGAAAAACTGGTAAAGGGTCACGTTTTTGTAGTTTTTCAGACTGTGTTGAATTCATATTCAGAACGAGCATCACTTCTTTCCTCAGTAGCTTTCTAACTTATCTTCCCTTTCTTCTTAGGTTCCAGAATAAAACAGTATTTGTTAATATTCTTTGATTAACATTGATTTCTGCAATCATAGTTATAGAATTTTAAATTTATCTTATTCTACAGCTAAATCTAAGATTTTTTGATCAGTGATAATCCAATGACAACAGAAATTTCGAATTCCATTGGAAACATTTCCAGGAAGTTTATGATCTCATCTTAATTTCTATGCTATCTCAGCATCACATGATAGTTTGTTTTGCTTCTCATGGTCTTTGCTTTCAACCTTGCTTGTTCTGAGTTTTATTATTTTCTTCAGAGTTTGGTCCTGGTCAGTTAAATGAGCTGTTAAAATCACAGCCAGTTCCCAAATCACCTGTTAAAATTGCACTCCAATCTGCTCTCCCTCCTGATAACTGCTGTTTCCTCTCTGACAGTCTGTGCTAGGTATTCTCAGCTGGGAAGCCAATGCTGCCTTCCTTAGCCTACTCAGCCCAGGACGTTCAGAACTTTGAGGGTTGAGAAGAGGATATTAATCTCTGCCAGCTGCTGACCATAGCTCCTACTCCCTTCCTTAATCCCATGGTCACCGTTCACCTTCAGAAACAGCTGGTGATGGTGTGGTGTTTCTGACATTTTTCACAGGGCAACAGGCATGTTTTGAGAGGTGTTATTCCACAAAATATTCTGCAGAAGGAGAAAACTCTTTTTAGATGCTTACATGCAAGACTTTGCATAGGAAATATAAGCATGCATATAACTTGTTGGTAACTGTTCTTATTGCAAACCATTTGCATTACTGTGATCATTCCATACAGTGCAAATCAAGCAGTAGTGATATTTTTTCATTCTAGATGTCTGCAGAATCCACAGTTAAGGAGGACTGGAAGCAAACAAATGGTTTTACATTAATAAAAGTAGGTGACATTGTTTCTACCCACATGCTGTGTCTTCCACCGGGAAGAGTCTAGGAATTAGTATGCATGTATTCAAATTATTGTAGCCAAGACACTTCTGGGTGTTAATTTTTAATGTAAGTATAATATTACTCATTTTTCTTACCTACGTTAAGTGCAGTCATCAAATAACCAATATTTGTGAAGGTGCTTTGAATCATGCAAACAAAATTCACTGTATGCTATTACATTCTGTTAGCACTTCTGTCACGTTTTGTTGATACGGTCACTTTTTCATCTCTGAGTCCAAGTATGGTAACTAAAAATGGCATATTTCTCCTCCAAGTCACTGCTGTCACTCACTCATGAGGTCTCTTGGATCTGTGCATCTAAATAGTTCACATAGAGAAAAACAGTAATGTTTTGACATTTTTTTTTCTTGAATGTGCTTTGGTATTAACTACTAGCAGAAAGCTTCCTGTGTTAGGCAATAAAGCAAAGCATTTTTTTCCATAAGCGGAATGTCATGTATTATCAAACTGAGTTCTTTCTGTTTCTAATAGTTTTCCCATGTGTTTATTTAAAGGGTCTTACTGAATCACAGCTTGAATATTTTGATCTCCATTTATTTTGAGCCTTTTATTAGATTTGGGTGAGCTGTACACTTGAATCATTGTTATTATTTATTAGTATGATGCTATGTATGGGGAACAGAATATTAAATATTTAAGCTGTTTAGATGACATTTACCAGAATAGTCACCACAGTTTTAGTCATAAGAGAAGCTATCTTGTGATATTTTGCTTATTAAAACTCCAAATAGATACTTCAGAATCTGAAGTTTATTTATTGTTATCTTTATATCATTCTTCATTTGCATTGTCATTTACCATTTGCATATCTTCTCCATAGATGTATGAAATATTGCATTACAATCCATACTTATCTTACATTTTACACAAATGCAGCTCAAGACACTTGAATTCTTTAAACTTTAGGTAAAGTTTTGTTGCTCACCATGTAAACATTGTTACACAGCATGCTCAGGATTTATGTCCCAGTCTTTGATCTTTTAAAATGCAGATTATTTTTTCAAAATGCTATTGACTCTATTTGTTTCCCAATAAATCTTTAGAAAGAAAATCCTCAAATCAAAAGAGAAAAATTTACTTTTCTTCATACAGTTAACAGTTAGTATGCAATAAAGTTTCTAATCTCATTTATCTCTTGCTGACCAAAGAAGTACCTCCCTAATTCCAGAACATGTTCGGATGGGTTATCTCCCAGTTTGGAAACTGTGCACGCACATTTAGGAAACTGCTGTCTTGATCAGTTATATTTACATTTTGCACATAGTTTCATAGAGCTTTGGGAAAAATAAAGGAGAAAAACTTCAAAAAAGATGCAAACATTTGCACATCTGTAGCACAACTTGTTGGAATCCTTGCAAGACTACCATGTCTTTATATTCTTTCAGCCTTACTGAAATTTAAATAAATTGGAACTGAGATAGAAATTAAGACAGCAAAGGTGACAACTGTATTTACAGGGAACTTGCTTAAATGAATGACATGTCTCTTCTGTATTCTAGTTTGAGAGTTATCTTCAAAGATCACCTCTTTTATTTTTTTTTTTCACTTTATTTGAAGACTTCTTCAAACTAAGGTCTCTTTTACTTTTGTTTAAGATACAAATATTCAATTTTTCAGGAAAATCATTTTAGTAGAAAATATTCATGAGGGCTAATCTTTTCCCCAGCTTCTCTAGGCAAAAAGACAGAGAGAAAGTGGCAAAGAAACAAAGTCTCATTTGGAGAATGACTCAGGAGAGGAGCTTAATTTAGACTAGCCTCTGTGTTTAAAATTAGTGATTGCGAATAAGCCTTGTTTATCCACCCTACTAGTTCTAGGATGATAACAATGATATAAAATAAAAACAACAACTCTAGGAAAAAGGAACCAAATGGTAGCATTCCTGTCTTGCTATGTGACATAAATTGTTTCTTATGGAGTAGTAACACTAGTTAAACCCATATGTTTAGAAAGCAATTGAGTGCCCATTTTAGCATGCAAACTCTATAGGAGATGTTTTTCCTGTGGTTAAGGTTTTACAAATAAGCCTGTAAAAGACACTGTTCACTGGATTTGTGAAGTTGTTGAACAATAAGCACAAAGAGACTATTTATTCTACTATCTTTAGATAGATAGATTAACGTATGCCTTTATTTTCCCTCCTTATAATTTCCTGTGTAGGTAATATGCTGCTGATTTGCCAATTAACAATCATAACAGATATACTGTAAAATACTAATTGGTGTTAGTAGAATAAATAAGAAAGCTTTCAGCCACTTCTCTTTATTTCTTGAGGTCTTTCTCCCAATTTCTTAGACAGTTATATAAATCAAACTTGTGGTTCTATTTTATGAGGTTGCTTTTTTTGTTTGGTTGGCTTTCTATTTATGATAAACTTTGCTTTAAACTCAATTGTTTAACCCATTGCCTCTAAACAAGGAACATGTGCTCCTCCTTAATCATCAGGACAATCCAATGTTCTCCAGCAGGATGTGAGCTGAATTAAGCTGCAGAAGTGCTTCATGAGAGAAGTTAGCTTCAAAGTGACCTTTTCTGGAAGACACAGCAGGCAATGATCAGCTGGCAGAAAGGAACATGATATTGTTAGTGAGGTCAATCTTGCAACAGGAGAGTGGTGTCAGTCAGCAGAGCTTAATGGAGTTGTTGCAACACATAACAGGGACAAAAGATGGGGCTGGGAACAGACAAGAGATCAGCTTTAAGACAGAAAGAATAAAAGGGGAAATCTATAAGAAAACATTTGGCCAAACACAACATAGACAGTCATGTAGACAATAGGAAGAAAATATTAAAAATGGACATGTCTTCTTTTTTAGGAAGATTTCATAAAAGATAAAAAAAATGCTATTTTACACAATGCTTCATACAGAGGCTGTACTCAGGTCAAATCTTTTTTTCTTGCATGCAGTCTTTTGATAATCATCTGCTGCAAATATTTCACAGCATATGGTATTCCCAAAAATGATGTTTTGGATCCAATAAAGAAAACCACTTGCTGTTCTTGAAATGCCATTGAAAACAAAGCAACTCCAACTCAGTAGTTCACAAGGCATTAAAGGCTGCTTATTTGCAAATGATCACTGGGATTTAGTATTTCAATCTTTGCAGACCTTATGTAAGTCGGACTGCTATTATCCAAGTTTGCAAAAAGACTACACTGAGATAATCTTGAGGGCAGTGTATCCTTCCTTCCTTCATAGGAATGTTCCTGCAAGGCATTCCTTTCCACTGTGCACCCTCATCTTCTCAGTGCTTAGTTTTCCTAGAAAGGGGATCTTCCCATTTGCTTTCTTCAGAATTCTAGCTTTCGACAACTTTAGAATCGGTTTTAAAGCTTGAACTGTTTGTTTCATGATTTTCTTGTGTTAAATAACCTTGTTTTTAAAACCACAGCCCCATGAGATCACTATTCTCCAGTGAATTGTATTCACTTTAAAACTGCTATTTATAGATAAAATCACCACACAGTCATAAATACAAACTTCTGTTTTATGTAATGTATGGGATTTTTCAAACAATGTTTCACATTACAAAATTTCACTGTTTCCACAAACACAGAGAATGAGAGGTGTGGGATTTTCAGAAGCCACCTATAAGACCTAGATGCCAAGTTTCCATGAATTTTAATGGAAATTTGGCACCCTGACCCCTCAGGCACATTTGAATACTTTCTCTTTACAATACAAACTGCAGACAACTTGCAAACATTTTCCAATGGAGCTTTTAAAAGTTATTTTTCATAGAGTTAAATCATTTCATTATTTCTCTCTTTATTAATGACACTTAGAAAATGCTTGTTTAGACTGCAAACTTAAAATCACACAGAGAAGCATATTTCATAGAAATAGTTACATTTGTCAGACTTTGAAAACTATGGATGTTTCCTAGAGGCACTTCAGTTGTCTCCAGCAGATGATAGATGTGTAAGAACGCTCCAGGCTGCCATCACTGCCCTCTCATTTATTTGTTTCCATTTGACCCGTGAGCACTGTACTCTTCTGACAGACAGATTTGACTTAGAGCAGGACCCACAGCCATCCCAGATCCCAAACCTGACTTTTCAGGATTTCACTTCTTTTTCTCACAATAAATCATTCTGTGAAAAAGTTTAACTGACTGATGTTTATATCATTCTACCAACAAGTTTCATTTGTGATGAACCAACCTTTTCTATGGTTGTAAAAATGTCACAGCAATCCAAGTCTCTTTCACGCAGTTAATTAGAGACAGAGGGATTCTCCTTCATGGCTAAGCAGTTAAGGAGTACGCATACTGGCAGCAATTAAACTTGCCTGGTCCACTTATAAACACAGAGAAGCTCATGAAACACAAATATTGGAATGGGTGTGATCTTTTCTTGGTTTTTCTACACAGCAGTGCTTTGGGTGAGGAATGGTTTGTGGACCTTCTACTAACTCAGGCAAATCCTTACTCTTGCCTGTATTTAAGGGCAGCTGCTCTGGTTTGGCTCTGTTATAGCAAGTGCTGTGTCATGAATGTCAGATCTTGTAAAAGGCTTCAATAAAACTTAGGAAAGCTGCCAATAAAACCAAGTGAAATTTACAGCCATTCCCAAAATGATACTGCTGGCCTGACCCATACAAATCACAACTCTCCTTCACCTCTCAGTTTGATCTAATGTACCTCAGCTGAGCAAATTTTGTGTGTCCTGACACTGCATTTATACGGTGCAATATATACTTGATAGAGATGAACAGATGAACTCTGGTTTTCATACCATAAATGGCTCTCGGTTCATTACCAGTGCTCAGACAACTTGACGTTCTGCTGACTCAGTGCACTTAGGGGGACATTATGACATCTTCCAAGCTGTTACATGCAAGATGGAGTAGATTTTTTGTAGATTTAAGAGAGGAAAAAACATAGTTTGCCAGAGCCTTGTGGCTGTTCAATGGCATTTTAATAGAACCATTGCACAGCTGGCTACTTGTCTATCGGTGTGCACTCATTTAAAATTCTTGGCCTCACCTTGGACCTCAGAGGTGAAGCCAGATACATTATTATAACTTGGTGTAAGTTTATATCAGTTGCACCACAGGGTATTATTTCTTGCTGCCTTACACACATGGTCAGCCCAAGACCCACAGGTTCAGGACATATAAATATCTTCCATTTTTTTTAGACTTTTTTTGCCATGTGTCACTGGCAGTCCAGGAAAAGAGGTAATGGCCTTAAGTTGCACCAGGGGAAGTTCAGGTTGCGTATTTGGAAAAATTTATTCTCAGAAAGAGTGGTCAGCCATTGGAACAGGCTGCCCAGGAAAGGGGGGGTGGTCACTGTACCTGCAGGTGCTCAAAAACCATGTGGATATGGCATTGAGGAACATGGATTAGAGGGCATGGTGGAGATGTGTTAACGATTGGACTAAATGATCTTAAAGGTCTTTTCCAACCTTAACGATTCTATGATAATTCTCTTCATTATCTTCTGCACCTCTCACTAATTGCCTTTAGAAAGGGGCTGGAATGGAGCAGAAAACTAATGTGGCATACCAGTTGTTGGCTGAAGTTGTCTATGCAGTGTTACTGATTTGCTGGCTAAGACTGCAGCTCAGGTCTAAAGGATGTTAAGTTGGATGTAGATTCCAGTTAAATCAATGGAAAGATTGGCTTTGACTTCAGTCAACTTTCAATCAAGCCTGTAAAGCATAAAATAAAATGTTGCTTTTTCGCAGACACAATAAGGACTGCATAGATCACTTGGTTATTGTGTTACTTATGCCTCCTATTTCTTATGTTCACTTTTCACAAGATTTTTTAATACTGCAGATATGCAAATATTACTCCAAATATTTCTACAATTTGGAAATCTGTGTTTCCATAGCAAGGTCATGTGATACAGGACCATGTTGCTTGTTTGAAGGAGATCTGTAAGGTGAATTGCTTAAGATGTGTCTGCAAGTGACACCCCTATGCAGACAGGGTTGAAGCCTTTCACTCACTATCCTCCTTTATTCACAATACATTTGCCTCCAACTATAAAAGCCAGAAGTTTAAACTATTCTTACCAACCTCATAAACAAGAACTAGCCCCACAAAAAAAATGTACCTATGAGAAGAAATTATATTTTCCTGAAGGCTTTTTCTCCCCTTTCACCTATGATTCAGAAGGGAAATAAAGTGTGCTAATTTCTTCAGTGTTTGCTTTCTCCTTTGTGCTTGCTCAGACCATGCATTCCTTCTGCTGGCATAAAAGCTGTTTAAATCCTTCAGACTGCCTTCTGACTCTCTCTGCTCACCAGCTTTGTGCCAAAATAAATGCAGTGTTATTCACTAAGTGTAGCTAATGAACACCTCAGAAAGAATTCAATGGCTTTCAACTGAGCTTAAAATATGCCAACTGACTATAGCAGAAAACCTTTCCCTTCATTCAGGTTTTCCTTGGGAAGGCTTTCATTCCACTTCATTCATTTTCATGCTAGCTGAATGAGTCCATGCTTCTGGGTACTGCTGGGCTCACACGGCATCCATTACATTAAAGACATATAAAATCCCACTTATGAGTGGGACTTGACTTAAGCAGTAGAAGCCACAATACACAATTTAGTAAAATCAAGAGTAAGTGAAAATGAATTTCTGGCAGGCCAGTACTCTAACAAGATAAAGTACCCGAGTTAACAAACTTGTGGAGACATAAACAAGCTGTGATGAGAAAATATGAACAAACATCCTTGCAAATAATCTCCACGATCAAAATGACAGCAACCTTCTTTTGATATGACCTTTCTCTCTTCTCTCCATATCAAAAGGCCATTGTTCTTATTCTCTCCAGAGTGGAATTAATTACTTTGAGGACGTCTAAACTCAGCAAATGAGACTGCTCCCTGGCTGCTCGGTGTGGCTGGGCACTTTGGCAATGCCCTGGATGCACGCCAGGACGTGGTGTGGGTGCCCAGCGTTTACTCCACACATGCCAGTTTCTACTAGAAAGAAACACAGGCACACAGCCAGGGGGCATAATGCACTAGCACAAGTCTGTCAGGCTAGATAACAAAGGACCGCAGGCATGCTGCTTAAACAGACCTGCCTGCGGTACTGTCAGAGCATCCTTCTCCCCATTTGCTCCCAGCATTTTGCCTCCACATAAGGAGAATAAGATTAAAAGTAACATTTGAATCCTGATGATGAGAAACGGTATTCTACTGAAAGTACTCTTATGACCCCCACAACTCTCACAAGGAATGCTGTTTAACAAAGGTGAGGATGTTATGTTGAAAAATTATAGAGTAATTCCAGCTTTCCATTGTTTTCTAGTTGCTTTTTAAGTCCTCTAGACATAAAGCTGAATAAAAGGACAAGAAATGGGGAAGGAAAAAAAAAAAAAAAGCAAAGAAATTATGATCTAGGAACAGCCATTGAATGAGAGGAGCATATCCCAGCTGATAAAAATTGTTACAGTTTCACAGAGCTTCACAGGGGTATGACAGCACTGAGGAGTTGCTCAAACTATTAACTAAAAAAGTGATAAAAACATCATATTGGCAATAGGATAGTTTTACTGGAAAGTGCAAATCTTATGCTGTGTCAGATGCCGGTAATATTAATAAGAGGAGGAATTTAGTTTTCAGCTGGTCTGATTTTTTTTTTAAGTAGTGTACACAGATTGAAAATTCAGGTGATACTAAAGTGAAGGCGTTGAACATGCCTGCTGGACAGAAGATTGGTGCAAATATCTACACAGAAGTTAGAAACATGTGCCGAAAACAGGATGGACTGCTCTGACTTGTATATACTTTAACTTGCTCCCCAGCCCACATGAACACCCACACAAAAATAATACACAGTTAAGTAAAGGAGAGCATCTGTGCAATCTCATTAAACACCTAATTCCAACTCAGTATGCTTTTGCTTACTTTGCAGCTGCCTCAAATACTGTTCCTCAGCCTGTTTTCAATCAGATTTAAGACAGTTTGAATTGGAAATGAAATGTAATTAGATATAGAAATGCTACTACAAATATTTAACCTCAGATACAGGCAAATATTGAGTTTTTCCTCCTAATTCTGAAATTCCATATTTAAAATATAAAGTACAGTCAGCTGTGTCTCTTCATCATTGTATTCTGCTTATTTCTTGTGGTTTTGGCTTTCTGGAAGTTAAAAACAGGTGGTGCTCTTGCCTACATTTTTTCCTTGTTCAAGACATTTCTCAAAAGACATGTCTCTTCAGTCTAACCTCTGGCTTGCATTCTGACTTCCATCTCAAAAGCTAACACACCAGGCCCAATGCTCCTTTCACTTCTGGCCAGGATCATCAACAGATGACTAACAAGAAAAACAGCTTTTCTGAAACTAATGTCTTCTTGATTTCTCCAAAGGACTTCCAAAATCCAAAGAGAAACATATTAAAATAAAGTATACCATATATGTCAGTGTAACCTAAACCTTTTATTCTCTTGGAGATTAAAACAAATTCTGTTTAACACAGCTGCCCTTCATCAAACAGCAATGTACTTGCAGACTCACTGCAGTCTCTGCCTGTGTTAGCATCTTCCTCTCAAAGGTATTGCTTACATCAGTTAATGTGATTTTTTTAACTTTAGAATCTGAACTGTATCAAAAAGAGGTCTAATCTGAGCTGTCATTTGGAAACTACCTCTTCATGATTTCAGTTTACAGCTCCTTAAATTCTTGCTGGGCAATACTTTGTGTAGATAGTATATTACTTTCCTGCTTATTTCTCTAGAGCACATTATTAAAAACGATGTCATTTTTTTCACTTTTCTGGAAATTAATGTTACTAGGCATAATGTGGCATGTATGTCTTTATATGCGAGTCAGATATTTTTTAAAAGTTAGTACTTAATCCTGCAATCTACTTATTTGTACTTATACAGACCAGAGCTTTGTAAAGATTTAAACATGTATTTAACATTAATAATTAGAAACCAGCAAATATTATCACATGCTTACTAGCAACTCTACATGTTTTTAAAAACAAAAGATCGAAATATTAAAACATTTTCCTAGGTTATTGCTATAAGCTACATGCACTTGTGAATACTCAACTTCATCTGATGTAGGGGGAACTATGGGCTAGTGGCTTAAGACTCTTAAGACATGTATAATGTCTTGCACAGAATACATTTCTTAATACTTGCAGTAATTCTTAGTGTCAGAGTTAATGATTAGCAGTAGCATTTAAGGGGACCTGAGGAATCCTTTTCACCAGAAATATTTGGAAAATAAGTTCTTGGCCAAGTACCCACTACAGCTGACAAAATCTCTTCTGCACAGACTAGAATATCTGCTAATCACAAATTCCATCTGATGAACTATGCTCAATTAACCATCAGAAATTTGAAAAGCTGGATGTAGTCTAGGGAGAAATTTATCATCTTTCCAAATAAGTTTCCCATATCCACCAGTGCCTTGAATTCATTGAAAAATCTTCCAAAAGCCAAATGGCTGACATCATATCTCTGCCGAAAACTCACAAAGAATTTTTGGCTTGATATTGAGTCACACAGATGAAGGGAAACTTTGACCTAGAAAACTGATTGCCATGCAGTGAACTAAAAATAAAAAAGTTCTTCAAACTCCACATCTTGCTGCAGCCTTACCTGGTAAGTGGTGCAAAGTAGGAAACTAGAAATATGAGACTAGATCAGTCAGTAAAAAGTTCTAGAATCTGAGCCTAAGATACAACTTTCTATAAAAATATAGCATTGGGTGACTTGGTAAACATTTACGTGCTAAAGTTTAATTTTCACTCTTAGCGTTTTTGTTAAGTACTGTTCAATCCAACCTTTCCTGCTAAATACATTTGAATTTACATGGCAATATGTTGGAAGAGCTTCAATAAACTCAACATGTTACAAGAGATAGTTGAGATGATTTACATATATTTTCCCCTGAAATAGTAAACAAATTCTGTGCTATGAGAAGACATGCTATAGGATTAGAAATAGCATGCAGGATACAGAAAACAAGAAGAGCATGTAAGAGAATGCCCTCTGAATTTATCTGATTTTTAGTTTTTAATTATGTAACTCAGTGCATGTAAAAATCTATTAACTACTAACTGTAATTAATCTCATTACAAGGGTGCATATGTCAGCGAAGCCATAAATCTCAGTGTGGTTTGTGAAAGTTATGTACGTTTATCATTCATTGTTCCTTTTTCTTTTTTACATACTGTTAAAATTTGTAGCTGTCATTAGAGAAACTGTAACAGACAATAGATGTGTCCTTGAAAGAGTCAAAAGAAGCTAGCAAAATCTTAAAAACAATAAAACTTCTACTGCTTTCAGTAAATCCAGCGTTAGATATCAAGCATTTTCGATCAGTTTAAAACAGATTCACCAAAAGTTGTTGTCAGGTTCTTATCCTGAATTTAGTATGCAAACTATCCTTATCCAGCACAACACTTGAGAGCAATATACAAACAAATATCTATCACTTTTTTAACTGAAGGTATCTTTTCAAGATATTCTTTTTTAAATTGTCATATAGAGAACTCTGATAGCGTGCAAAATTATAACATGAACAAAAATAATCAAAAAGACTACAGTTACTTATATTTAGTTGCCATCATAAAACAGCTTGTTCATTTTTCTTTTTCTTTCCCTATTGATTAAATGGTAGATAAAGAAAAATTAACGTGTGCAATAGATATTGCATCTTTTTGATACAGGGTAGAAAGCATCCAGACAAATTTAGAACAAGTGTAGGAAGAGAAAGTTAGTTATTGCATAGTCATGTTGTCAGCAAAAGGATCTTCTGTAGATGCAGAATCAATTTTCCAGCCAAAAAAGTTTCGGTACTAATTTAGCTAATGTTCCCGTGAGTAGATTCAAGAAGCATACCTCACACTCTTGGAATTTGTCTTCCTGGCAATTTACTCCTCCAGTGTTCAGCCATAGTGCTCTCTGCATCATTACAGGAATGTACAATTTGCTGAAAAGATTTCTGCTAATTAATGTTACTAGAGTTAGTATATATATATTTTATATATATTTTATTTATATATATTTTATTTATATATATATATATATTAGAGTTGTATATGTACAGTACCTCACATTGTAAATTCTTAACAATCTTTTTGAAGCATATGATATATAATGATGTTAATGAGAGAGTGAAAATAGTGTAATAAGAGTTTTTGACTTAATATTTCTCCCTCAGTTGTATGCAAGAATTCTCCTACATTGATCATAGTAGTCCTTTAACCTAGAAAGAATCTCTTGGCATGCAACTGTTTCCCCATGCCTGGATTGCCCAGCAGATGTGGTGAACTGACTTGGAAAAGAAAGATGTTTGTAATGAATAGATAAATCTGTAAAAATAAAGTAGCCTCCCACTACTTGTGCTCTTGAGTTGACTACAAAAATGGGAAGTGATTTTATGAGTTTCTGGTCACTGCGAGGACTGAGTGAATACTCTGGGAACTGTCATTTATCAGCGGCCCCATCTGCCCCAGAGGTAAATGAATGAGGAAACTCCGTGATGCAATCCTGTCAGGACCTCCTTTTGCTTGGTCTTGTCTATACTTTTTCCCCAGGGAAAGATGTTGATCATGGTCCTGATTTAGGGCTTAAGGATTTGGCTATCAAAGAAATGGCTGAATATAACCTACAGTCCTGAAAAAAAAACTGAATTGGTGTGTTTCCAGGTTGTCAGAAGTGCACTTCTGAAACAGTTCACATCTTTACTGTTTACTTTTTTAAAATTTTTTCTTCCCTTAAGATTGCTTTGTAATATGCTTATCTGTCTTTACTTCTTTGAAAGCATCATAATGCTAGGCCACATTTTAGGAAAGTGTTACTTTAAGGCTCATGTAAGTCTTCTGTCGCATTCTCATAGAATACAGTTTTAGTAGTTTGAAACAAAAATTTTCAATCCTCAAAAAAAATGTTTCAAAAAATATTCTGGAAAAAATATTGCCTTTCTAAACAAACCAGATTTTTAATAACATTTTCATGAATAAAGGATCTTAAGAAATAAAGAATCTTAGGAAAATAATTTTTCTGTCACACAGAATGGATTTCTCCAATATAACTACATAAATTTTCTGTAAATGTGCATATTTTTGGTAAATCTTTATAAAAGGAACTTGATCCTTCAAAAGGGAAAATATTTTTTGCTTCATATTGTTCAGTGTATCCCTTTTGAGAAGTTTTCCCTCACTGGAAAATTATTCTAATATTGTCCAAGGTCAAAAAGCAATTGCCATTTGATGAGTGTTTGGTAGGCTGTGCGAAAGGAATCTGCAATCTCCGTTTAGTTCCCAGTCAACAAATGTCCAACACAGCTGTCATTAATTGGCATTCTCACTGGCAGCTTCTGTGGAGAGGCCAAATGCTAATGTACATGGAAGCTGACCTATTTTCTGACTTTATTAGTAGTTCTGCAGAAAAGGCTTCTCAGAGTGAGGAGGTGAACACTGGTTCTTACTGTGGTTGCTGAGGCTGTAGTGCTTCTTTGGAAAATAAATTTGGTTTCCAAAGCTCCCAGTCTGGCACCTCTCATACATGCTAAAACCTAGTCAAAAAGAAATATTCATACAAATAGTAATTTGATGATATGCTGTTTGAAACAAAGTGTATTAGCTCTCTCACTGAGAAGGCCATAGTTGTTTCTTTCCAGAAGGCTATTTGTTAATTAAGTGTTCCTATTTCTTTTGCCAATAATCTTTTCAAGTAGATAATGGACAACTCCTGCCAACTACTAATTCTCATTTTGTTATTCAGCTGTCTATAATTTCTAACACTCTGAATCATACTATTTCTTACATTTACTGAGATCAATAAGCATAGGGAAATGACTTCTTAGGCTGGCCTATGACAGTGCTACTTCCTATCCAAGCCTATTTCCTACATCCAATTTTATGCAATAAGCAAAGTCCTCAGTACCATCACTGAGCTTATTTACAAGAAAAGTTACTAATATTCACTTCTGCTCTAACAAATTGTTAACTATGGTGCAATGAACAGCAAATTTTATCTCAAGATGATAAAAGAGATAGATCATATACTAGCTCTTTGGAAATGGAGAGAAATTTAGTTCAAAACACAATGATGTCATTTATTCCATGCATACTTGTAGTTTAAACTGTGACACTATGGTTTTGCTGATAACAGAAATCCTAAACGGAATACTGAACATTGCTCATTCACTAAGCAGATCCTGATATCACAATCTAGAAACAAAAGTTAATTATTTCAATGCAAAAGACTGTATTTTTTATTTTGTTTTGTTTTTGTTTTTTTTTTGTATTTCTGTCCAATAAACATAGAAGACATACATTGATTTGTACACATCAGCACAAATAAGTAATGGATATAGTGCAAAAGAATATTTCAGGTTACTTTCCAAAGCAGTTTTCCCACTTTAAAGATCTCTTTTGAACTTAAAAGAATTTGTTTCCATTTCCTTTTACAAAAGGCTCATTTCCAGCTTTGCGAACTTTAATTTTATAAGAATCTTTTTGGCTGAAATCAGCTTCTGAATTGGACATAGCTATTTTCCTTTCACTAAACAAGTAGACAAGTATAAAACCCTCCAAGATTTTATTAAAAGCATTTTTTTTCTGTTTATAACACATTTGTAAGGCTTTTAACATTCATGTATGCTTTGAGACATGAAGATTATTTTTCATTGCTCTAAATGTGCTTGTTTATTTACCTTTCCAACAGTTTGATATTTGATGAGCTGTATTTTCTCTTTGAAAAAATATTAAAGGGACATTAATCACAGGATATTACTCTTGTATGTTATTCCCTCACAAAGTAGATTTTCTTACACTGTAGACACCTTGATAAGGCAAAGTCCACTAAATGCAGCATATAGTTACATTTTTTTAACCACTACCAAATCACACACCAAAATTAAAATACAAGGTATCTGATTATCAGTCATCCATTCCACTCTCATTAATTTGTCCTTTAGAATTGTTCTGAGTGCCACATTCACATATGTTTCCAACTTAAAATGAATCACCAGTCAGAACAACTTATTAAGCTGGCTGAAATGGGCTTGATAACTTCTTCCAGCTGGAACGTATGAATGAAATATATGCCAAACCACAACACGTGTGTTTTTTTCTCTTTGGTAAACATGGAAGTTTTAGAACTATTCAATCAAGCTTCATGATAAGTTATAGAAACACACAAAGAGATTTACTTAATTGTATGAGCGGAGATGAACCAAAACTGAGCTTTGTCTAAACACGAACACTCTCAATCTAAAAGGTTTTAGAAATTGTGCCAATTATAAGAAATTACACCACCAAGAGTATGTTTTGCCATCTTTCCCATAATCTACCTTTAAGAAGGATTCGTGAAAGTATCATCGAGAGTGTTTCAGTATTTACATACATGCCCCCATCTTTCTGTCTTTTCATCTCTCTTTTACCTTCAAAGTTGAGAGGTTATACAGTGTCTTGCAGCACTACTTGGAAAGCAAGTTGCCATAATTATAGACCTGTCACAGAGGAAACAGTGAGACAATGAGACAGGAAGAGGGATGACAAGAACTTCTTCAAAAAGCAAACTGCATGTACCCCAACTAATTCTGTAATTTGCTCTTTTGTACTTTTGACTCTTTTGTACACTTGAGGATTTTTTTCTCAAACTTGATGAAGTTTTCTCAGACATTCCAGTTGCTTTACTTTCAGTGGTCACAACTTCAAAAGTAAGCTTTCACCACATTCCATATTTCTGCTCAAAGCATTATTTTCAAGGAGGAATGGAGGGTCTAACCACTTCTTTCAAACTTTGTATTTTTCAGGAATGGTCAAATGCAAAATGCTTTTGCAAAGGTGCAACCCTGGAACCTCTGCCTTTCTATTGCTGAAGTTCTCTGCATACTCGTGCTTTTTTCTTCTTCTTCCTACTGCTCCTATTACTAGTCATTTACTTTTGATGACCAGAGTTGTTCACTATTTTAATAGATGGGAAGATCATGAAACAGATCCTCCTGGACGAGATGTTAAGGCACATATAAGATGAGAAGCTGATCTGAGATAGCTAACATGGTTTCACCAAGGGCAGATCATACCTGACCAGTCTGGTGGCCTTCTATAATGGAGTGACGACATTAGTGAACAAAGGAAGGGCAACTGATGTCATCTATGTGGATTTGTGCAAGGCCTTCAGCATGGTCCTACACCACATCCTTATCTCTACATTGGAGAGAAATGGATTTGAAGGTAGACTATTCAGTGGATAAAGAATTGGTTGGAAGGCTGCATCCAGAGGGTTGTGGTCAGTGGCTCCATGTACAGGTAGAGGTCAGTGACTAGCGGTGTCACCCAGGGGTCCATCTTCAAACTGGTTCTCTTCAACATCTTTTTCAGTGACACAGACAATGGGATTGAATGCACTCTCTGCAAGTTTGCAGAAGATGCCAAGCTGAGTGGTGCATTTGATAAAATAGAAGGGAGGGACGACATCCAGAGGGACCTGGACAGCTTTGAGAAGTTGGCCTGTGAGAACAAGAGGTTTAACAAATCCAAGTTCAAGGTGTTGCATTTGGGTTGCAGCAATCCCAGTATTTGTACAGACTGGGAGAAGAAGTCATTGAGAGCAGCCCTGCAGAGAAGGACTTGAGGGTACCAGTAGACAAAAGAGTCAGCAGCATGCTCTTGCAGCCCTAGTATCCTGGTCTACATCAAAAGAGAGCTGGCCAGCAGGGTGTGGAAGGTAATTGTCTCCCTCTACTCTGTCCTCATGAAGCCTCATCTGGAGTACTGTGTCCAGGTCTGGGGCTGCCAGCACAAGAAAGATGTGGAGCTTTTGGAACAGGTACAGAAGAAGGCCATAAAGATGATCAGATTAACACCTATTCTATGAAGAAAGATTGAGGGAGTTGGACTTGTTTAGCTTGGAGAATAGAAGGCTCCAGAGAGACCTCACTGCGGCCTTCCAGTACTTGAAGGGAGTTTACAAGCAGGAGGCAAACCTATATCTTCCAAGAAATACCTGAGCCTCAATAGGGTGAAAGAATAGAATGGTATGGTTCCTGAAGAATTAAGTTCATTCTTGACGCTCTTTTCCACAAAGATTATTTAATTTTAATAAAATTCTAACTGAAACTAAATCCAATTCAGATAAAATTCCTCTCAGTTTTCTGCCAACAAGGTCTATTGTGCATTCCCACAGAACAGGACAAGGAGCCTGCTCTTGAAACAAGCAAACAAGCAAAAAGCAAAAATAAACAAACAAACAAACAACAACAACAAAAAAACACAGCCTACAACCAAGCCTCAGAATATGGAAACTCTTCAGGAAACATGATTACCTGTCTACACGCCATTCTGCTCAGCACCTTTTAGAGTGCGACTCCAAAGAAGACAGTGTTTGAGTTCTGCAATTTCCTGTCCACCTTTGATTACAGTCATAAAAGAAATGAATGATAGACAAAACTGTCTGCAAAAATAGGCTGGAAATAGGCATTCTGAAGGGATTTCTAACATCTTTGGCATTCTTTCAGGCTGGAAATACCACAAAAGTAACCTTCCGGTAGTGGTTGTATTTCAGCACATCTGTTTTTAAGGCTCACGGAAACCAGGAAGTTTAGAGCACATAAAAATGAAAAAGCACCTAAAGAAAGTTAGCCAAATCATCAGAGGTCCAATAGAAGTTTTAAGAAATATTCAATTACAGTGTTATTTTAGCCTATGTACTCACCAAATCCAAACTATTGTGAATGTTACTCGAAGCCTCTGTTAAGTAATTATATAAAAGTATAATACAGTAGTGATGGCCTCAAAATAATATTCAGATGTTATTTTTTGTTAATATTTGGAAAGTCACCACTACCTTCTAGTTTTAGATGGCAGAAAGAAGTCACAAATAAAGAATGTCACTACCAAATCAATGATAGGACCTGTAGAAACTAACGTATTAAAACTCATATGTTTCACTTATGTTGCCTGCTTTATCATTATTGTTTCTACCATTGGCTTCTCTCCTGTCATGTTGTCTTTCCTCGTCATTTTCTATTAATACTTTCCACTTTTTAAAAAAAATGCTTACTGAAGATTACAATGTAAACAAGACTGTGGGAAGGAACAAAAATCCTTTGAGTTAATCTTACATTCTTATTAGCTGTCTGGAGTAAGAAGATACTTAATTTACAAATAGCTCCAAAAATTTAAGAGATTTCCATTGGTACAGAGATGTATAAAGTGTAAACACAGATATCGGCCTTTATTCTGTTCTAATTAAGATCGTCACTTCATTCCGGATTTCCAGATTTTCAAGTACTTGTGGGAATCTTTACACAATATACAGTACAATCATTTGTTGTAGCAGAAGAAAGAAAGGGCCTCCAAGAAGAAAACTGGAAAGGAGCTAAGTTTCTCAAGTAAATTTTCAGGATTTGTAATGACAACTGTTTTTTCTCATTGAAGAATTTTTGATCGTTTCTTTGCAGATCTACTGCTATGAAGTCCAAACGCGTGAACATCATCCCATTTAGACACTACGATGTCTAGATTTCTTCTTCTCTTCCTCCCATAGTTAAGAAGCTGAAAGCTATGCTTCAGGCCAACTTTCCTTCTGTTTTTCCTTGGATAAGGAGAACACACAAAAATTTTCCTTATTTTCCTTATAAAAATAATCTAAAATGCCAGTTCTGATTTCTGTCCAGTTTGGCTCCTCCTGTGCCAGCAGTAGCACGGAAAGTTGTTTCTTCCCTGTGGTGACTAAATGATCCTATTTTGATGACAAATGTCATCTGCAGTCTCTTAGACATACTTATGTCTAATCAGAAAATAACTAACTGCATACAGCTAGAAAAATAATTTTCTCAGTCAAGAGATCTTTAAAAATAAACTTCTGTGTGAACTTTATGTATATTTAACTATTTGTTTTCAGAATAACTTACTGCATCACTGACATAATAAAACAGAGACACAGGTATGCCTACATGGAAATGTATTCAAGCTCCTGAGGTGGTGTTTTGCCTATACATCTGTCATGGTTTTGTGATTTTCGGTTATTGGTATTCCACATCATAACATCATGTAGTAGATGTACCTAGTTCTCAGAAGAGAAGGACTACTACATTCCCCACGGTACTTTGCTCCTCTGTTACCATTTCCAGCCGGAGGGAAAAGATAAAAGCTCGCAGTATAAAAACTTGCAGATCACGAGACCTCGTCCCTTTTTCCGCCCATCTCTCGTCTTGGCAGCACCTCGTTCTCCAGCCGTCTTATCATCGGTAGTAGAGTAAGGTCTACCTTGATATTGGGACATTCTCTCTCTCTGTATTGGATTTATCAGCTTAAATTGTAATTATATTGTATTATAGTGTGTTGTTTTGCATTCCGATATCTTATTTAGTAAATTAGTTTGTTTCTCTTCAGATTGTTGCCGCTGTTCTTTGCTCTCAGGGCCATCTCCTTACCCTTTTCCCCTTTTCCCGGGGCGTGGACCCATGGATCCCCCGTCCCCTTTGTCACGGAACCGGGCCGAACGCCCGTAAACCGTTGACAACATCACAGAAAATATGCCTGGCTGGCACCCAGACACAAATGCCTGTCAGGCAGGATGATTCACCCATGCTACAATCTTGAAGCAGGAAATTTTCTACTGCCAGGACAAAATACGCTTCCTTGGCATGCACAACAAACTCCAGTATCTCATGCTAACTCCTTCCACCTGACACAGATTTTCCAGGATGCTGAAATATCAACTTGATATATGGGAATCAATACATGATCCCTTTCATTGCCCTGTCAATCCACAGCTGCTGTGCTGTGAGGTTGCAGCTGTACATTTGCATGCAGGCTCAAACTTATTTCTGGCATTGCAAACACTGTCTGTAACTGAGGAGATGTGGCAGATACTCTATCTTACGTGAAGCTGTTTTTCTAATATTTATCCAGTGCCTATGCATTTTGTTCTGTTTGTGGGATGAGAAAGCCCAAAGATCATAGAATTTTTTAGGTCAGTGGAGGCTGACAAAAACCCAGGAAGAACCAGGGCAAGAGACAGACTTGTATTGTAGTGGAGCAGGGAGTTTTCTCCATAGCCACCTTCTAAAGCCCAGTGACAAATCTCTCCTCATTTTAAGACAGCCAGTAGCAGTCCATGTAGAGTGACAGTTCAGGAAGCAGCTCGTAAGAGACAGGTGGGGGATAATATTATCTAATTGCTTAAGTATCTCAGAAGATATAGCCACCTGAACTCATTAACATTCATTGTCAGGAGAGGAAAATTTGGGGCTTATTTTCAACATTGTTTCAAAAAACGGTAGACTTTCTGTTAACAGGCACTCTCAAACACGAATGCTTAAATCCTGTCCAGTACAAAATGTCTAAGCAGCTATTTGTATCTTGCCCTCTTCCTCCAGTTTCCTCCCTGCCCTTCATCCTTTATTCTCCATCATAAATACAAAGGTAATGGATGGAAAAAAGTAGGGAAACATTGTTCACTGAATGATTCATTTTCCATTGAAAACACAAGGGAACCATAAGCATGCATTCTCAACCACCACAAGTTCAGCAAATATTTGAAGAGATTAACATGAATGATCACTCAAAATTGTTTTCTTCATGAAATATTCTGAATAACAGTTCACAGAATTTGCACTTTTTCAGCTTGATAATTATTACTGTCTCCCTGCAGAAGAGGAATGGTACAACAACATGATAATAAATAAGGAAGTAATATATAAACTCTTAACAAAAGAAGGCAATTTGTTTACACAGATATATTCCTCAACTGCATCACTCTTTCTTGCTAAAAATGTAGAAAAGGTTGATTGTAATGTTGTGTGCTAAAGTAATATTGGAGTTGTTCTTCAGAGTTGGCCATTTTCTGTTCTGGAGATAAGTTTGGTGCCAAAATTGCCTTACAACAATTGCTGGCTACCTGTTTATTAGCAGTACTATTATACTTTTCCAATTTTCAAACACATCTTTAGAGTTAAATGCACAGATCCTAGACAAGGCTAAAAAATATTTTGAAGTAGCACCTGTCTTTCTTTGCAAGCTTTTCAGAGGTCAATACTCCAAAACAGTTGGTCTGCATGGAAGACATCCAGTGTAACGTTCTCTTCTCTTTTCTCTTTTCTCTCCTCCACACTCTTCCCAGTGCATTTTTGTGGACAGGAAGACGGGATGAATATACCTTCACTGGACTGTATCGCTACCTCATCTTAACTACTGATGAAAAATAATTCATATTTAGGCAAAAAACAAGCTCTCTGGTTTTATATCAGTTCTCCTGAAAGAGAATATATGTGGAATGCTTGGGAAACTAAATTAGTGCAGGTAAAGCTGTACCTATCAACAGCCCAATATAGGGTGAGGAGAGAGAGTGATAGAGCTGCTTTTCTCCAGTAATAAACCGCAGAGTTTATGCCTGCAATTCAAAATAACTGTTGGCTAGATTTAATGGAGGTGAGTGAACTACTTCATTTTAAATAGCAGAACTGCTAGGTGGGTGTTCATGAAAAAATATTCTCAGCTTTGTTATTTATTTCTCAAACACTTTCAACAGATATACTGACTTTCCAGACATGCTACAAATGGTTTCTGTTCTACCAGAATTTTCTGAAAGAAAAAAGAGGATTAAAGAGTCTCTTTTGATGTGTTTTGATTCAGCGGGAAGGAAAAATTATGTCCATAATTCCCACCTATGTCCCTCCCTTCCTTGGAAAGATGAGTGCTGAGCAGGCCTTAGGGAGCAAAAAAGTTGATGATTTGAATAGACACTAGTGAACTGGCATAAGAAAGTCTTGCAATTTTCATGTTGTTACAAGTCAAGCAGCAAAGTGAGTCTGTTTATAGTTTCTTCTCAGAGGAATTGAAACAGCCAGCAAGTAACTTCATTCTCATGCCCAGTATTTCCATGTAGATTTGCAACTCTAGTTTACAAATACTTGACAGCACTTACGAAGTAGTGGATGAAGCTGAATGAAGTCCTAGTTTGCCTTCTCTTCATATTTTGATGCTTCTACTATTTTCCTTAACATAGCAAATTACAATTATATTTCATCTTAAAAAGCTGAAGTATGTAAGCTGTTTTTCTAAGGTTAGCTACAGCTTTTCATTGTAAACATTTTCTTCCCTGTCTCTTCCTTAAAAGTCCTTAAAGTTGGAATGTATCAGAAACTTGTATATAAAAAAAAAAGCTAAGGAAAAGAAATTGCAGCCTGCAGAGTCATGCTCAAGTTGAAAATAGATGTAATTGCACTGAAACAATGACTTGTGACTCAAGATACAGACTTTACTTTCTAAACCCATTATGAGCATTTGTGTGCAAAATAAATGCTACAAGATTCTATCCTGGGTAGTATAACATTTCTTAATTAATTCATCTATCAAAAATGGCATGTTAAGGAATTACATGCACATTACCACCCATACTCACAGAAACTTTGATCTCCCACATGACTGTATCATGCCACGTTTGTACTTCTTGTAGCCTGCGTATTAGTTACACCACCTTTCTTTCCATGAATCCCTCTAATAGTTTGCATCAGCTAGAGATGGCAGCTAAATATTTAGGAAGGTGGTTAATTTTCTCAACAGGTGGTTAATTTTCTCAACATTTTTTCAACATCCACCTGGGTCACAGCAAGCCCCACTATTCAATAGTAGGTGGGGGATGAAAGGATTGAGCACAGCCCTGACGAAAAAGACTTGGTGATACTGGTGGATGGCAAGCTGGACGTGAGTCAGCAATATGCTCTCACAGTACAGAAAGCCAACTGTATCCTGGGCTGCATCAAAAGAAGCGTGGCCAGCAGGGTGAGGGAGGTGATCCTGCCCCTCTGCTCTGCACTGGTGAGACCTCACCTGGAGTACTGTGTCCAGATGTGGAGTCCTCAGTACAGGAGAGACATGGACCTGTTGGAGCACATCCAGAATAGGCCCACAAAATGATCCAAGGTATAGAACACCTACCCTGTGAGGACAGGCTGAAAGAGCTGGGGCTATTCAGCCTGGAGAAGAGAAGGCTCTGAGGTGACCTGATAGTGGCCTTTCAGTATCTGAAGGGGAGCTACAGGAAACAAGGAGACAGACTCTTCAGGAGGGTCTGCTGTGACAGGACATAGGAAATGGTTTCAAACTACAAAGGAGAAGATTTAGATTGGATACAAGGAAAAAGATTTTTACAGTAGGGGAGGTGAGGCACTGGAACTGGTTGCCCAGAGACGTGATGGATAACTCCTCCATTGAGACTTTCAAGGTCAGACTGGATCAGGCTCTGAGCAGCTTGATGTAGCTGTAGGTGTCCCTGTTCATTGCAGGGGAGTTGGACTAGATAACCTTTAAATGCTTCTTCAAACTGTAAGGATTCTATGATTCAATGTACTGCAATCTATCTCCCCTGGGGCCACAGTACAAACCCATTTATCCACTTAAGGCGATTAGATGATGCAATTAAACTTAGAGATTTATAACTTCCCTTCTTGGAAAACAGATTAAAACTGGAAGCATATCTATCTGATGATTAAAAAATCTAGGCTGAAATATAAATACTAGGCATCTGTTACATGTGATGGCAAAAATTTCGTGGCATAAACAAAAGATGCTTATATGTTATCATACAATTTCACCATATTGTAACAGGATGAAATGTAAAAATATTGGCCAATTTTCACAATAAAAGACATATTTTTAAAATAGCTTTGGCAATCAAAATTTTTTTAATAATATTTAGGTTACATATATATGGTCACCATATGTTACTAAATGTTACTATAAGTAGCTTTCTTTCAGAAGAAAATGCCACCTTAATTGAGGAAACCAGAATACAATTTTTATCAAAAATCCAATCAAAATGCTGATATATTTAAAGCTTTTCTGATTGTTTGTTGTTAGCCGAGAATTTTGATAACGTTCACTTTTCCTATGAACACTTAAAGTTTCAACAAATCCTTTTCAAGTATTCAGGACCTTTCAGAGAGAAAGACTTCTTCATAATGCTTCAGCTGACTAAATAGTCTGTCAAGGTATAAAATATAGTCCTTTTACATCTCTGTTCCTACTATAAGAATTTTCTCCTACTTGTACATTTTATCAACAGTGTCTATAATTGGACATTCATTCTTTTCTTGTCTTCTTTCAACACAGAGAATACGATCATGAAAACAGAGAGCTGGTTTTTATTATTACATGGTTCCATACGACATGCGTGGCAAAATATTCATGATTTTTATTTCCTGTCCTAATAGTTCACCATTTTCCAGTTCCTTTATTTCTACTTGCATAACATAAAACATGGTTACATGTTCATTATTTGATTAACATCTTTGGCTTTCATCTGTCCTGAAATGACATAAATAATAAACAAATGTCACTACAAGCCCAGCTGTGTGGGTCTGTCTCATTTGCTCTAAATAAAATTTTTTAAGCTATTATATCTTACTGAATCTCCTGTAGGGAATTTGATTAAATCTCTGCTAACAATAGGCAAATAGTGTTCATTCTGACCCCATGCTGCTTTATTAATTATAACAAATAAAATGCAAACCTCACTAAATTTTCATGTGATATTTTTATTAACTTCAAAAATCCAGATTAAAAATAAAAACATCCATTAGACAGTCATAGACAAGGTAATACTGTTGCTGTAAAAAAATACGCAAACTGTTTCTCATCTGCATACTTAAGAAACACTAAAAAACTACTTTTAAAAAATGCAACACAGTTTGAACCTCACTATCCATCTGTAGAGGAGTTATGTTCTGAAGGCAATGAGCACAAAAATAAAAACTCTGAGTTCATAAATGTACACAGAAGATTTTTTTGGCAGACTTACAGGTAAACAGATTATAGTCCCCTGAATTTAACAAGTGCGTCTTGGATGAGACTCATTAGCTTGACAGAATATACAGACTTTTCAATCTATTCCTTGCAGAAGTCTAAGTACCTCCATTCCCCCTTCTATTGCATTCAGAGGCTGTGTCCTGGAGAGCACCTTTTATGTGAGCTAAAATTGTCTCAAGCCATTAACGAGTGACCTCAACAAAAAATTAAATGGCTCTCAGATTTTTCCAAGTATACAAGCTTTAAACATTTGCAACAGATATTGGATTGAGTAATGACGTCGAATTCATTATAGAAATCAATACCAAATATTCTCCAATTTTGCTCTTTGTTTTCCACATTCCTCCATTTCTCTTTATCTCCTATAAAAGCTCTCATTTAATATCTTTTTCTAAGACATCATAAGACATGAGATGCCAATTTTGTTAGATTTCTGAGTCTTCATACTCTCTTTTTTTATTTATATATTCATAAATCATGATGCAGCATGATACTGTATTCAACATTATCTTACACTATAGATAAACTTTTATTTTGAAGTAAATTTTCAGTACTATGAGCGGAATCTTACTTCTCACACTTTGCAAAATTGTAAAGAGCAGGTAGAGGAACCCCAATAATCATGTCCAAGTCATGATCCTTCAGCCCAGTCCTTCCCAGAGATAACCTATGGTCCACGAGGAGTCAAGATGAGAGATTCTCTGAGTCACCTCACTGCCTATTGCCCTGCAACCCCTATGGTACTCATTACGGGTGAAGAAGAAAAGCATCTTGAGATCTACAAAACTTATTATGGGATGCTTGAGGGAAGAACGGAGAGTGGAAAAAGGAAAAGATCAAAGTGTTTTGGGAGATACGAGCATGAGAGAATGGAAGGATGAGGGTCTACAAGGGACAGTCACAAGTAAACTGAGTCTGGTCAGGACAGTTGTCCAGCCATGCCCTTTCCTGGTCAGTGTAGTCTGCCCTGTCTTCATATTAAACACCATTTCTGTTTTGTTGGGTCAAGAGATCTCTATTCTGTACACAAGTGTGAGATTTGGGAGCCAGCTACTGAAGTAGTCTAGAGACAGTGTTGGATACTGGGCCTGCAGATGGACAGGTAGAGGGATCGGGAGGTACAGGCCAGTGACTGTGGAGACTGTGGATCTGGGGACCAGATGAAAGATCCACTCATTTGCTTGTTTGTCCATGGTGAAGAGAGTCTGAAGCCAGTTATGTGAGAGATATGAATTGTGTTGGTATGTGTTCTGCTCCAGCAGCTTGAACAGGGTTATGGCATCTACCTATGGAGGGTCATATAGTGCATACTTGTGGGTGCCAGTGTGTGGGGGGGCGCATTAACTGGAAGGACAGGAACCAGACAGGTGAGCATCAAAGGCAAGCCACTGGAGGCAACCACAGTACTGCATACTTATATATATATTTCTGACAAACTGGAAGATGCTATGAGGCGTATATGATTAGGCCACATGTACCATCTGTGTTTGTGTCAGTGTTTCTGTAAGTTAATTTGTGTAGCCAGATGTGTATGTATATATGTATTATATATAATATGTGGACATGCATGTACATGTGTGTGCCTACTGGGAATACGTGCCCAGGTCCCGTGTGCTACAATTTGGACCTGGAACACGGAACTGTGGTAATCCTGCCTGCCAGACTGTCAGATTTGGCAGCTCCCATTGTGTTTTGAAATATCCAAGTACCTTAAACATGTTATTTGGAGAGCCTTTAAAACAAGACTTCATTTAATTTATAAAGGCACTATGAATCATTTAGATTTTATTAACAGCTTTAGCATCATGTAAAGACCACCTTTTAGTTGGGTATTTCAATCTTAGCTTTTTTAATTTCAGATCTTTTTATTTAGTGGAATGTAACTCACAACCAGAAAAAAAATAGAGAATGAGATTTACAGATCATTTGGAGTCTTTAAATGAAGATTAGCTGTTTTCCTGAAATATACGTTGCAATTCAGCTATCGTCATCTTCTGAAAGCTAAATTACATTTTGTTTACATACCAAAAATACCAGACATACAACGTAAGGGAAAAAGGAGACCCAAGGTTCAAGGTAGAGCAAGTTCTTATTCTTAACGTCCCAGATCTGCCTTCAGTTCCACAACTATTAAATTTTCCCTTACACCCCAGGAAAGAGCCACTTTCTTTACAGCAGAAGATGGGCCAGGACCACAACGGGTGCCTGAGTTAAGCAAGAGTTTGTTCCATACCCCTTGATAGCATGCAGAAGGCCATAAAGCTGTGGGCAACAGGCTTAGGGGTGGCTGCTGCCTGGGGCTTCTGGGCATTGGTGAAATGTTGTATTCTTAGCATTGTTGCTATACATCCATGATCAGGTAGTGAGTGCTTCTATTGCAGTTATATATACACATAGTAACCATATTTCCATTTTTTGTTTCTTCAGTCTTAGTAAATAGTTTATCTCAACCCACTTGTTCTGTTTTGTTTCCAGTTCTCTTTCTCATCTCAGCTGAGAAAGGGGAAGTGAGCAAACAGCTGTGTAGTGTTCAGCTGCCTGCTGGATTAAACCACAACAGCATCTTTCATCTTCTTCATGGATATTAAATTAGTTTAGCTAATGCAAAACAGGTCAGTTTCTCTTAAATGGCTTAAGATGTAAAGATTATTTCTCCTTTGTCCTAGTGCAAAGTAGATCAATTTTCAGGCATAACATGTTCCTTTCCACTTATGGAAACTACCATCATAGTAAATAGGGTGTGGGCAGACCAAACCTGTCAGCTGCGGTATCATTTTGACTGCTGGTATGCTTACTGAACATACAAACAACCCAAGGAGCTTGTGTCATAAGATTGTGTAATTAGGCAGGAACCCCAGGTAGGCCATAGGCCTGTAATAAGCAGAGCTGAGAGCCATAATAGACAATGTAAATAGCCCTAGGAAAACAGAATGAAGCCTACTGGGTACTGGAGCATAGTTTTGTGTTGAACTTTAAAGACTTTAAAAGTAAGAACTAACGTTACAAGAATATAAATTTAACTTGCCTGTAGGCATTTTACTGTTATTATTTTGAGCCTAATCATATGAAGAACCACGTGCTTGCTTGCAAACACTATTAATGAATGCTGTGTTCTTTTACAAACACTATAGAGGGTACATATTTCTCAGATTTTTCATCTCAGAGCATTTTTGTATGGAGTAATTTTTTCCAAATCAAGAGTTTCACATAACCTGTCAAGAATTTGTTTTCTATGGACTTGTTCAAACATATCTTTACATGGACTTGACTTTGTTCCTGCTTCGCAAGGGGGAACTTAGTTAACTTTATTTTCCTGTGTTTCTCTGTAGTATTTCCAGTATTTATATCTGTAGGCTGGTTGTATATAGTGTCAGCCTGAGTATAAGATGTGCCACCTTTGCTTCTCTAGTGGTAGACAGATTGCAGAAACAGACACTCACAGAGGAAAAAGTAAACAGGATATGATTAAGATTCTTTTGAAGCACACGACAGTCTCAGGAGTTCACCTAAGAAACTTGGAGACATTCAAGGTCATGCAGGACAGGGCTCTGAGCAACCTGATCTAGCTGTAGGTGTCCCTGTTCATTGCAGAGGAGTTGGACTAGATGACCTTTAAGGGTCCCTTCCAACTCAAAAGATTATATGAAAAATTACCTTAGATTTACTTTCCTAACCTATTTAAAGGCATAGATCATTACTTACCTCACTATTTGTGGCACTGCAAATAGCACATAGCTGACAGATTGAAAGCATTTATCAGATAATTGTAAAAAAATATGTCTTGTAGGTGTTATTCATTTTTGAGTCCTCATTAAAACTCCACGTATTTACATCTCTATGTGATCTAGCCAAGGGAAAGGAATATTTTTTTTTATAATAAGTATAATAAACTTCTCATATAAGAACATGACTAACAAAAATAAAAACCCACATAAAGTTTCTTGCTAGTATTTTATTTTTAAATTCTTCATTCTAAGTATGATTCTTGCATAGACTGATGATTCTGCAGGATTAATTAATCCTCCAATTTCAGCTATTCCCTTTCAACATATACATTGCATACATACTGTTTAATTTAGAGGAGATACGAAGCTTCATAAAATATGCCATTCTCATGTTCTAGGAATTGAGAAATGTTATATGTTAGAGGCTTTGTGTGATGAAATGATATGAGTATCAAATGTTCAACTATGGAAAAAAAATTTATATCAGATCATTTCTTACTAATATAGTATCCTGTTATTACCTTTCAGAGTTCTCTTAAACAGCACTTTCGCACATGCTTCAAGTAGATTCTGCCATCTGAATCTAATTTTGCAACAGGAGCTTGGGAGAACTCGTGACAATTAAAGATTTGGTATCTTTCTCCACAGGCATCATGTAATCCTCCCTGTTTTGAACTATTTTCTTTTTGAGTTACTAAAATTGCATCTTTTCTTTTTGGCAAAGCTATTGGAAGTGGGAAAATAAGAAATGAACTGACATTCCTGCAGACTCTAATAACATAAAGCTGCCATTTACAGACTGGGAAGGTAGTATGCAATCTTTTTTCATTTACAAACATTTTCAAATTGATTCTGAGTATTTGAGTTTTGAAATCAGTAAAACTTTAAGTCACTTGACATTTTCAGAAGCTTTTTTTTTTTAGGCTAGGTCAGACAAAATTGCCCTTAATCTAAAAACTGAACCATACTTCTTCATGGTTGCACCATTTTGTCAAGTTTTTAAGAGTCTGTATAAGATTTATGTTCAAGGAGAACTCAAGTAACCTTCACTTTTACTCAGTTCTTCCATTTCCTGAGTTAAAACTAAGTTACAAAACAAACAAGCTTCCTGGTCTGATTAACTCATGCTTACTTCTGATTGCTTTAAAAACCCACAATGCTATTGAGAAGATTCAGCCAGTGAAAACTACTTGCCAAAATTAAGTGTCTGGATGTTGTTCATCAGGTAACACTGACAAATTAACTTGAACTTTAATTACTGGTGTCAGGGGCTCACATTCACATATATTAGCACAAATTAAAACCATAATTTGAGAGTTGTTTGTCAAAACAGCTGTCTGTTTGTGTTGATTGAATGTCAGCCTTGTTTAAATAGAGACATGAGTCAAAGATGCTTTACTGCCTTAAAGGAAAATAGTACAGAACTTAGTACATGCAGAATACTTTTAATGATACTTCAAAAAGAAATAATGGGCATCAAACAAGAGCCGGTAGTATGTAGGGTATGTGGCATTTCAAGAGAGAACTGTTAACTGCTCCCACTTAAGCACTGGCATTGGCAGCTACTCACACAGGCTGTCCGTAACCAATCGCCTGGATTCTTCCAGAAGCCTCCCTGGTACACAACCCTGTCCAAGCATGTGTGAGAAGTGAAACATATTGATTTTCATTCACAAAAGGTCCTGCACACTTACACTGGAACACTTCAATGAACATTACTTCTCATTGTGCTGCTCATTCTGTTCTCCAGGGAATCCTGCTGTTAAATTTCAGGCCTGGTTTACATTGCTGTAGTCATAATCAAAATTATTGCTTCAGTCTGAGAGTTTAAAGCATTTGTTAAACACAGTTAATGATGCATGACTGTATGAAAGCTGGATTCTTCCTATCATATTTCAGGTGGAGAATCTGAAAATCTATTTTAGTAACATTACCAGAGCCAACATACACATCATAAAATTTTTATGCTTACTGCTAACAGCAATGATTTTAGAGAGTGATCCTTCTCCCACTAAAATCAGGAATAAGTCTTCTTGGCTTCAGTGAGTCATGGTAATCCAGGTACCTAAATAACAAATGTAATGCTTTTTTTGAACTTAAATAGAGTAGAGAGAGCACAAGAGACAGATGACTTTTTTTTTTTTTAAAAAAAAAAAAAGCCTGTGTCCCAGGAAGGCAAGATGCTAGTATAAAGGATGTGAAATGGAAAATTAAGATTAAAAAAAGTATTTACTTCCTGACTTGGTCTGATCGTCTTTAAACCTCAAGAAACTTTGAGCCTCACATCCTTTTTTCAATTCCCCTTCCTTTATGCAGTGCAGGAGGATAAATTCCCCTGAAGCTAGACATAACTATGTAGGAACCAGTAAGGAAAGCTCCAGCTTTATAACACCAATCACACTTGGAAACAGTAACTTGAAAAAAATTGATGCCTCATTAACAACAAACAAACAAGGAGGGCAAAGATATTTCTTCCCCAAAATAAATCATAAAATTAAATGGCAAGTACTTCTTATGCAAATAATTGTTTGTGCACTGTTTGCATGATGGCACCAAGCTGAGTGGGGCAGTTCATACAACTGAAAGAAGGGATGCCATCCAGAGGAACCTTGATAAACTCAAAAGGTAGGCCGATGTGACCCTAGTGAGGTTCAACAAAGCAAAGTGCAAGGTTTTGCACTAGGGTTGAAGTAAGTAAGTATTCTGACTGAAAGAAGAAATCCTTGAGAGTAGCCCTGTTGAGAAGGACTTACAGGTCCTGGAAGTTGAAAACACTGAACATGAGCTAGTGTTGTGCACTTGGAGCCCAGAAGGCCAACAGTACCCTGAGCTGCATCAGAAGAGGGGTGGCCAGCAGTGTGAGGGATGTGTTTGTCCCTTTCTACTCAGCCCTCACAAGACCCCATCTGGAGTACTGCATCTAGGTCTGGGGCCCCCAGTACAAGAAAGACAGGGAGCTGTTGGAGAGGGTCTAGAGGAGGGCCACAAAGATGATCAGAGGGCTGGAGCACTGCTGCTAAGAAGACAAGCTGAGGCAGCTGGGCTTGTTCAGTCTGGAAAAGAGAAGGCTACGGAGAGACCTCATTGCAGCCTTCCAGTACCTAAAGGGAGCCTACAAACAGGAGGGCAGTCAACTATTTACATGGGTAGGTAGCGATAGAGCAAGGCAGAATGGTTTTAAACTAAAGAACGGAAGATTTAAACTAGATGTCAGGGGAAGTTTTTCCCTGAGAGAGCGGTGAGGTGCTGGAACAGGTTGCCTAGAGTTGATGCAGATGCCATGTCGCTGGAGATGTTCAAGGCCAGGCTGGATAAGGCCCTGGGCAACCTGATCTAGTACTTGATCTAGCAGCTGGCAGCTATGCCTGTGGCAGGGAGTTGGAAACTGATGATCCTTGACATGCTGTCCAGCCCAAGCCATTCTATGATTTTATGTTTATGAGTACATACAGACAATAATAGCCTGCAGTAGGCAATGATGGTACAAACAATGGGCCCAAACATTTTCCCACAGGCTCATTTCTTGCAGAGAAATTAACCTGATGTAATTCTAGTTGTGCCTAAAATGTAGTAATCTTGTTAGTATTGGTTGCTCGGTATTCATGTTAGGTAGATAGAGGGAATCATTTTCAAATGGTGATGTACTTACAATGTCTTGAGACTAACACCAAGAGCCTGCAGGCAGACCCATCCACTGTACATGCTATCTCTCCATTCACAACAGGCAAAGCTTAGACACCCATTTAAGAATGAATATCCTAGCTTTTAGATGGCTTGTGTTTAATAAAATGAACCCTGCTTTATCACTATTTTGTAAGGCTCCAAAATTGCAAAAGCTAGTGAAGCTATTTATTTATAGTGTAATTTTAACCCATCTCTACTAAAATCTTGCTACTCAGTACCTGTTCACAGGCCACCAAATTTAAAGTACCTTCACTAATGATACCAATCAGACAAGGATCACTGCAGTTTATGGGTGACAGATTTCATGATGGACATGTTGGCTATCCAGCTGGTATGATGTATAAAACACATGGTATCATGCAAAATAAAACCTGTATGAATACTTAAACATTTGTTGGAAATTTCAAATCTGCTCATGAATCTCTTCAAGGAAACTTGAATCAGGCTTTAGCTCAGGTTTAAGAGATGCATAGTTAATGCTATGAATGGAAAGACAATGCAGCACAATACAGAAGCTGATGTTGTTTTAATTGAATTGTGAACAGTTTCATTTAGTTACTGTCAACATTTGTCAAAGAAGAGCAGTGACTTCAAAAGGAAACTCTTCCAATTCCTATCCCCACTCTGAAAAAAATCAGAGAAACAAAAATAATATGTGAAGAAAGGTTTTTGAAATCATTTGCACACAAGAATAATATCCTATTTAGAGCTACTAATACTCCTTTTGTTTCCAAGCATACTCTTTGTGCTCATATGAAATTAATGAATTCGGACCAGTCTCACATATGCACAATGAGAAGATGTTACAAAAAAAAAAGAAAAGATGCTCACCCATATCTGAAGATCTAGGCTTGTAAGAAGACTCTACAAAGGAGGGATACACAGCAAGAGATCATTCTTCAGTGGCAGTCAGCCCTTAAAATTAGGTCTAAA
The DNA here is from genome assembly GCF_002078875.1 of Numida meleagris. Classification (NCBI taxonomy): domain Eukaryota; kingdom Metazoa; phylum Chordata; class Aves; order Galliformes; family Numididae; genus Numida; species Numida meleagris. The sequence goes on along the minus strand of NC_034411.1, from coordinate 81,144,355 downwards.
AGGGACAGAGCCTGGCTCCACCCCTTTTTGGTCATACGGGCGAATTGCCTTCACCTGTGCTTCCAGAGTTGACTGGTTCTTTTCTCCAGTTGCTCAGTGTTTGAGGCCATGACTCAGTAGTTCCCATACAGTAGCATTATACATTACTATCAGAAAGTGCAGAGTTCAAGGTCATCTTTCTGCCCTAGAAATTCTTCCAAATTATCATTCACACATCAGAGAAGGAGAGGTAGAGGGGAAGTGAAGCTTGCACCATATCTTATTAAGGTGTGTGGTAGCTAAAGGGATAGCATGAGATCCACAGCTGTTGAGCCCAGAAAGATACCTATTGCATTCAGCATGTCTTACTTTAATAAAAATAAAGCTTTAATTTTTACATCCTTTTCTGAGCTCTGGTATTGTAGAGGTATCAGACACAGGCAAAAGATGCAATTAGTGAAACATGGAGTAAAATTGAGTCAAAGCTGACATTTTAAACTTGAAAGGTAACTTCAGTGTAGCCAGACTATACTAATCTGGGAGATAGGAAAATGTTCTTCTGTATATAAGACTTATGATGTCTGGAGATGAAAAGCAGCATCAAGAATTTTAATTACAAACTAATAGTAATTTGACAAACATGCTATCCTCTCAGTGATGTAGTCACTCACACTATGCACCAGGTGATATTCAAGTGTATGCCCTGGACAGAAGATTTGAATGCTGAAAGGCATTATGCGAATTGAAGACAAAATGACATTGGTTGTTTTGATCTCTTCTGCTCTACTCCCATGTACCAAATATTAAAGACTGTACTACAGAAGAGTTTGACCAGGCAAATGCTTTCAGGCAGATAATAATTTCACAGCCTGTAAAATACAGGGACGCTGTCAGTTGATCTAACACATTCCTTGGATCCCTATGTATTTATGCAATGAGATGTAGAGTTTCTTGACCAACTATTCTTCCTAAACATTGTGAGCTAGCCAGGGAATTAAGAAAACGTTAAACTGAGAAATGCCAATATTATCTCAGAAGAAATGTCTAAGGCATAGGGCACGCTTCCTCAGAAAATGTTCTATTTCATCTGTTCTAAATCATATAGAGATACCATTCCATTACTTTTATCATATTTTTAACAGCAGTCAACTGTGGATCACTGTTGTGAGTAAAAATAGCTTGCCACATACCATGAATACTGTATTTTTGCTCTGTTCATATAAAAGGTTTCTTACTACTTTGCTCTTTCAAATATATTTCCTTTGTGTAAAAAGAATACAAAAAGTTTTTTTGTCTGTATGTCTAAGAACAATTTATTAAGAGCTGTCAAAGTAAATTTCTGTGTAGCTGATCCAGATTAAAATCCTTGTTCCAAATACTGTGTAGTTTGGGAAGATGTTGGCTAAAGTTCATTTCTCATGTGTTTTGTGAATGCTTCTCCATCAGGACCTTGACACTGGTTACTAGCCCTTGCAGATCTCAAAACTAACTATGACACAATCATTTGATATTGTCTTTAGAGAAGAATTCACACTCATTCGCACTCATTGCCACCTAAATGTTATTTTATTCATATAAATGCTAAGAAGTGCTCTTTCTGTTGAAAGCATCTCAAGGATTATTATTATCTTCTTCCTATCCATGTAACTATATTTACTAATGTTGAAATAAAAGACATAAAATGAGGGAAAACATAAAGCTTTTCTTATATCTATCATAATACTGAACATAGGAAAATATTTATTATAATTAGCACACGAAAGAAACAATAGGTAAAAGAGAAAAATATGTTTTATGTTTTTTTATTTTATTTCTTTCCATTGTGTTGAGTATAATTTTACCCAGGGACATAGCCAGTAGGAAGTGCCTCATCTGGAACATTATGGCATTTTGTACAGCCATCCATTTATTCTCTGAGGAAAAAGAGGATCAGCTAATGGTTCTACCTTTGGATGAAAATTTTTGATAACCTAGTATATCCTAGCTAGTTTCCTAGCATTATTTTTTTGATCAGTATAAGGAACTGTATCCAGTTTTAGATTTCTAACAGAATGGATAGAAGAATCATGTGGTGTTTTGCTATGGTTCTTAAGTGCAGACTCTATTGTGGAATTGAGTGACCATAATATACAGGATACATGGAATGAACACTATTGGACCATCAGGAACATGCCGCATAAATAATTCTAAACTCTAACCTGATCCTACCCTACATCTTCATCATTCATTTAATGGTAAATTATGGATCAGAATTTTTATTAGACAATATAATTACTGAAATCAAAGACCACAGTAGTGAAAAGACTCCCTTTGTCACTAAGACACTTTCCACGTTATTGCAGGTGGTTGGATCAACAAATCCCTTTCACTGATTGGTGAAGCATGGGCTAAAGGTCTTTGTTTTACCTGTGCTTCCTCAGTCCTACTTGAGCATGTATGGGAACATAGCTCATGTGTGACATGAAGAATGAAATAGACATCATTTATTTCAATTGGTCTTAAAACAAGAGCCTCGTTCTGGAGTTCTGGGGGTTTGAGGGATGCCTCTGCTTCTATAAAATACAGTATCATACACATGTTTACATTAAGCTGCAGCTTTGCTCTAAATTTTTACTCTGTTAGATGATATTTCTGGCATCATTACTGGATCCCAGTGCCTTCCAGTACAAACACACTTGCTTTGCAAGTACAAATATTTTTTCCAGTTGCTAGGACTGCAAACACAATGTAGGAACTGAAAATTCAGGCACTTTTAGACATACTGTGGCCAGAGTGATGAAAAGATTTGCTTTATTTCCTTTTTCCAAAGCTTCTTACCTCCTCCCTAAGTGTCCCCTTGTGGCCACTGAACACCAGATCTTACAGTTCTGAAAAGGTTGTGGTGATAAAACCTGAGTCAACACTTCTATTAACAAAGAACATATGGCAGGATGAAATATCACTACAAAATAAATATAGAAGGCCATATAAAGAATAGGATGTGTTTCCTCTGACAAAAATCTATTCTGCCCTTTTTTAGACTGTCAGTTGCCAGTATTCTTGGTTTCTTGAATTAGCAAAATCACATGTAATCCTTCAGGAATGCAGGAGGCTCTCTTCCTTAGTTTTTTTCTTCCATAGAGAGAGAATCTCATGGAAATACTGGTGATTCTTAGATTTGGATTCTTAGATTTGTTTTTCATTAACTAAAGCATTTATTAAGGATCAACCTGTTCATTCTAAGAGATAATTTCTGGATTTATATCACTAGAATGCTTTTGAAAATTTCTAATTCAGATCTCACTGACTTTGGTATCACATGGATGGGAACATCTGACTCCTCCAGGATCTTCTATCTTTGGTACTTTTGTAGCTTGGCTTTGTGATTTCAATCAAAATCTCAGTTCTGAACTTCATAATTCAGGAGATGTGGACAGTCAGGACTAAAATGTCCTGGATTGAGGAAACAGGATTCATCTGATTTACAGACAATTTTTAGGGGAAATTGAACCTAATTGCTTGAAGAATTTGTAAACACACCAATAGCACATGATAATACTCCAAGGATTTAGGAGAGAAAAAGTATTTTTATCATCTTTGTCACACTTGCTAATTTGTCACTCTTCCTGCATGCCTGATCACAGTTATGTGTCCTCGAAATCACATTAGGCTTTTGATATATCTATGTAATTCCTTTTTAACTCTACAGAAAAGATTAATTGAAAAAGATGTTGAAGTGGGAATAATATTGTCTTAACAGTATTTGTTATATAAATTTTAGTATAATTGTTTTTACCTCTACACAAAGCTGTAACCAGAAATCTGCTTACAGCATACAAAAAAAATAGAAACCAGATTCTTCTGGGAGTGGTCAGATGTAGCTACTTCTACTCTTTTGCCTCTGATGTTTCCCATACTCTTATTCACAGAGCTTTTTTTGCCATTGTGTAAATACGGCCCTTCAAAAAAACAAAACATTGCTGCTGTGTCTTTTTCTTACTTAGCAACCTGCAAACCTATGGTGCTCCTGAATTTCCATAGTTCTTGATTGTGTGCTCTCTGAAAGATATTTTCATATTATTGTGCTACTTAATCTGAGCATTTTCTACACTGGGATCAAATGCTCTTCTGTGCTATTTCTTCAAGAATTACATTAGTTTACTGGATTTCTATTCAAATCAAATTTTTAAATGCCTGAGGATACAGATCCAAAAAGAGACAAAGTCTAATACCAGCTCAGATAAAAGTAGCCCAAAACCATCAAAAAAGAGATGGACAAGTATGGAAAGGCTCAAAGGAGTATGAATTTACCACACTATTGTCTTTTTATTATATAGTCAGTCACAGTTACACATTAAATAAAAGTTGTGAACAGTCATTCTTATTACCTCTAAAACAATTTTTTCTAACTTACGCATCATTAAGCCAGGAAGATCCAGAAGGACATATTGTGCCACTGGCTTTGGGTACCAGCCCTGTTATTTTCAGATTCTGCTTTTTGTCTTTTTGCTGACACCTGGTTCCAATGAGCTTCACAAACGCATTCAGGAAAGATGCGTCCTTTTGGAGCTTAGTAGGGATTTATTTGGTGCAATAGGGTAATAAAGGAACCAAGTCATTCTTCCCAAGATGCGCTTGACAACCAAATACTTTTGTCATTCAGGCCTAGAACCTACTTGTAAGAGGTACCTTTTTCATGGAGTCACTTCTTGGATAAAGCGGACTTTCTGTGAAAGGCTTTCATTTTCCTGAAGTATCATTGTGATTTTTGTGTGATTCATGATGTAAAAGTTTATTTTCTATATTAGCAATCTCAGGGTGAAACACGTACTGAAAAAAAGAATCATTTTCCAAGGTTTTCATTTCAGCAACTTTTTATAAGCAAAGTCATAATTTTTTCTTACATGTACAATACCAGTAATGGCATCTTCAATGAGAGACTAGCCAACACAGAGGACACTCTTCAGTGGAAAAAAGATACAATATTCAAGGTTACTGAGACACCTCTTGTTTCATCTTAAAGCATCAGTAGGTCACTCCAAATGCAGGATCTGCTATTAAGTGGGTACCATAAAAAGTCCACAGATTCTATCATGCCATGCCATTTTACAAAAGAAGCAATTCTTTTCTGTTCGGATAGAACACAAAATCAGACTACAAATTGCAATAGCACTGACTACAAAATACACAGTCTTTCTTAAGCACCCACTTATCTTCAGAATGAACTACAAGATTTATTTAGTCTTTCAGAATATCTGAAGGTTACATTCATATAACTATTCCTTTTTATCTACATTGGGAAAAGGAAGTGAAAAGTAATTCTTTTTACTGAAGTGAGACAAATTAATTTCAAACAATAGAACAAAATTTACTTTAAGAATGACCAAAGATAATTAAATGATGATGTGAAAATATTTGCTTTACCTCTTTTCAGTCTGCTTTCTTTTAACCATACCAGCCGACTATGCATGGCATTCCTATCAGAAAATAAACGTATGTTTAAGTGCTCAAAGAATGTAGAACAAATATGCAAATAACAGAAGTCAAAACTAAATGGCTTGGAACAATGTCTCAGTAAGCAAGCATTATCTTGATCATAGAATCATTGAATGGTTTGGGTTGGAAGGGACCATTAAGAAAGATCATCTAGTTCAAACCCCCTGTTACAGGCAGGGACACCTCCCACTAGACCAGGTTGCTCAAAGCCCCATCCAGCATGTCTTTCTGGGGTGAGGGCACCCTCAGCCTCTCTGGGCAATGTGTTCCATTGTTTCACCACCCTCACAGTAAAGAATTTCTTCCTAATATCCCTTCCAAATTTACTCTCTTCAAGTATAAAACCATTTCCCCTCATCCTGTTACTACCTGCCTTTATAAAAGATTCCTCCCTAGCTTTCTTGTAGCCTACCACTGTAGCTTTCTGGAAGGCCGCTATAAGGTCCCCCATGAGCCTTCTCTTTTCCAGGCTGAAGAGCCCCTGCTCTCTCAGCCTGTCCTCACAGGGGAGGTGCTCCAGCCCTCTGATCATCTTTGTTGCCCTCCTCTGGACCTGCTCCAACAGCTTGATGTCCTTCTTGTGCTGGGGGCGCCAGAACTGGATGCAGTACTCCAGGTGAAGTCTCATGAGAGCAGAGGGGCAGAATCCTCTCCCTCAACCTGCTGGTCACACTTGTCTTGATCCAAGCCAGGATGTGGTTGGCCTTCTGGGCTGCAAGCACACATTGCCTGCTCATGTTGATTCTTTCATCAACTGACACTCCCAAATCCTTCACCTCAGGGCTGTTTTCAAGCCACTCTCCATCCAGCCTGTGTCTGTGCTTGAGATTGCCCCAACCCAGATGAAGAACCTTGCACCTGGCCTTGTTGAACCTCATGAGGTTGGCATGGGCCAATGAATTGGATACTGTACTTGATGTTATTCTAAGTTTGCAGATGATACTAAACTGGGAGGGGCTTTTCAGAGAATATTGTACTATTCTACAGACTTGAAGAGTAGAGCAGAAATCAGCAATAGAGTAAGAGAAGGATCTGAAGAAGTGGATATTTACACTGAACCATGCTAGAGAGTTAGTGAGGTAGACACTGAAAGACAGATAAAATATTTCTTTCTGAGCAAGAATTAAGTGTAGAAGAATCAAGTGTAGTTAATTGTAATGAGGAATAAATCGAAGTGATAAGAAACTATTCGTGTACATGGACTCATGTAGTAATCCTGACTGCAAGGTCATTGTACATCCAGGAATTAGTGATCCACATAACAGTCGACCTGAGCAGGGAAAGGCCTGTGCTGTGCCGTACATGCAGCATGACCTGTGTTGTGCTGTGCATATTACTTGGCTGCAGGATAAATGTCACAAACTAATTGTGAGGAAATCATTAAAGGCGTTAAGGTTGGAGGTAGCCTGGGCTGCAGTGACCATGCCCTGGTTGAGTTTGTGATCTCGAGGAATGTTGGCCTGGCAAAGAGTGGGGTTGGGACACTGAACTTCAGAAGGGCTAGCTTTTGGCTGTTCAAGGAATTGTTGGCCAAGATCTCCTGGGATGCTGTCCTTAGAGACAAAGATGCTGAGGAAAGCTGTCTGCACTTCAAGAATACCTTTCTGAGAGCACAATTGCTCTCCATCCCTCTGAATAAGAAAGCAGGCAAAGGAGGCAAGAAACCAGCATGACTTAGCAAGGACTTGCTGGGCAAACTGAGGGCAAAGAAAAGTACATACAAGGTTTGGAAACAAGGACATGTCACCTGGGAAGAACACAGAGATGCAGTCCGGACTTGCAGATGTGGGATCAGGAAAGCCAAGGCAAGGCAGAACTGAACTTGGTGAGGGATGTTAAAAACAATAAGAAGACATTCTACAGGTACACTGGCCAGAAGAGACAGGCCAAAGCGAGCGTACCTCCTCTGGTAAATGTAAAAGGAGAGCTGGCTTCAACAGATGTGAAGAAGGCTGAGATACTGAATGAGTTCTTTGCCTTGATCTTCACTGGCAGCCAGGATTCTAATATTTCTCACATCCCTAAACCCTGCATCCCTAAACCTCTAGGTGGTGATTGGAGGAGTAAATCCCCCCTCACCATAAGGGCAGAGCAAGTCCGAGACAGCCTCGTGAGACTGAATGTATACAAGTCTAAGAGGCCGGATGACATGCTTCCCAGGGATCTGAAGGAGCTGACTGAGGTGGTTGCCAAGCCACTCTCCATCACATTTGAAAAGTCGTGGCTGTCAGGCGAGGTCCCAGGTGACTGGAAAAAGGGTCACGTCACTCCCATTTATAAAAAAGGGAGCAAGGAGGACCCAGGGAACTACAGGCCAGTGAGTCTCACCTCTGTGCCTGGGAAGATCATGGAACAGATCCTCCTGGATGACATGCTATATCACATGAATAATGAGCGTGTGATCTGAGACAGCCAGCACAGCTTCACAAGGGGAATGTCATGCCTAACCAATCTGGTGGCCTTCTACAGTGGAGTGGCAGCATTGGTGGACAAAGGGAAAGCGACCAGTGTCATTTACCTGGATTTGTGCAAGGCCTTTGACATGGTCCCCCACCACATCCTTATCTCCAAATTGGAGAGATGTGGATTTGACAAGTGGACCACCTGGTGGATAAAGAATTGGTCAAAAGGCCGGACACAAAGGGTGGAAATCAACGGTTCTATGTCCAGGTGGAGGCCAGTAACCAGCGGTGTCCTCCAGGGGACTGTCTTGGGATCAGTGCTCTTTAACATCTTTATCAATGACATTGATGATGGAATTGAGTGCACCCTCAGCAAGTTTGCTGATGACACCAAGCTGAGTGGTGCGGCTGACATAACGGAAGGAAGGGATGCCATTCAGAGGGACTTCAACAGACTCAAAAGGTGGGCCTGGGTGATTCTAATGAGGTTCAACACAGCAAAGTGCAAGGTTTTGCACTTGGGCCAGAGGAATCGCAGGCATATATACAGACTGGGAGGAGCAATCCTTGAGAGTAGCCCTGCAGAGAAGGACCTGGGGGTTCTGGTGGATGAAAAACTTAACGTGAGCCAGCACTGTGCTCTTGCAGCTTGGAAAGCAAATGGCATCCTGGGCTCCATGAGAAGAGGGGTGGCCAGCAGAGAGTGGGAGGTGATTGTCCCTCTCTACTCTGCCCTGGTGAGGCCCCATCTGGAGTACTGTGTCCAGGTCCAGGGCCCCCAGTACAAGAAAGACAGGGAGCTGTTGGAGATGGTCCAGAGAAGGGCCACAAAGAAGATCAGAGGGCTGGAGCTCCTCCTCAATGAAGACAGGCTGAGGAAGCTGGGCTTGTTCAGCCTGGAGAACAGAAGGCTGCCTACAAACATGAGGGCAGTCAACTCTTTGAAGGGGTAGATAATGGCAGAACAAGGGGAAATGGTTTTAAGCTGAAGGAGGGAAGATTTAGGTTGGATATCAGGGGGAAGTTTTTTACTATGAGAGTGGTGCGGTGCTGGAACAGGCTGCCCAGAGAGGGTGTGGATGCCCTGTCCCTGGAGGTGTTCAAGGCCAGGTTGGATGGGGCCCTGGGCAGCCTGGTCTAGTATTAGATGTGGAGGTTAGCAGCTCTGCCTGCAGCAGGGGGGTTGGAGCTTGATGATCCTTGAGTTCCCTTCCAACCCAAGCCATTCTATGATTCTATGATTCTATGATTCTATGATTCTATGATTCTATGATTCTATGATTCTATGATTCTATGATTC